>NW_027279384.1:0-200054 GCF_046629955.1 Centroberyx affinis | reverse complement strand
TCATCATGTTAATTGCAACTTAATAAGGTGCAAGTCAACAAACTCTAAGGAGAGACACCACACAATAGCCACTAGTTCACAGGTAGATGACCCAATTGGTAGCAGCTGTGTTCACACTCCATCCTGGTACAAGTGTTTACGTAGCCAATCAGAATAGATCAGTTTCATCCAAATCCAGAAATACAGACTATAGTAAAACCCCCCACAATCAGCTCAGAAAATAGCATAACCCAAACAGACATGAGAGTGGCCCCCACATACCTCTCACAGGACACAAGTGAGATTTAGATCTTCATTCATGCCATTAGGCGTTAGTGACTTTAGTTCAAATATCCAAAAAGCTTCTCTGTCTTGATCTCCACCTCTGCGATGTGGGGGAACTCTCTCCATGCCAAAAAAAACTGTAACTCTGAAACAGAATAAGCAGATTTAAAGATGGATAACAGGAGATTTATCACCCTGCCTACGAATTCCACTGAGATGTTCTGTTATTCTATTCTGGTACGTAAAGGGTGTGTCGTCTTGCCAACATATAAAATAGAGTAGGGGCACATAATATTACCACATGAGTTGTCTTGCATGTCATTGTTTTATCATGTAGGTCTTGTTGGATGTGCAAAAGAATAGTATAAAAAAGTTGGAGTTGTCATCCATCATTGGAGAGCATTCTCATAACAAGCATTTTTTTCCAGAACTATCCTAGACATGTCAATGATACAATCAGTGGAGAAATCACGAGGCACTGGCTGTTGCTCAAGAAAACACCTCATGGCTTTCAAACTGTCCTCATGGGCCACATTAGTATATAAAGAGGTCACATCCAAGGTGGCAAGTATTGTATTGGGGCCAAGCGAATCAAACTTTGAAATCTCCTGTATACTTTAAGTAGGTAGGCAATGAGGAAACTAAAGGTCTCAATACCCAATCCACCAGTTTTGAAAGTGGTTCTGTAAGACTATTTACACCAGACACTATGGGTCTACCTGGGGGGTTGGTTAGACTCTTATGGACCTTAGGTAAAATGTAAAACACCGGTAGGGAAACAGTTTACAAGATAGATCAGTTCTTTCAATGTTATGATATGTTATGACATGTGCTTCTTTGAGAAAAAGTTCTCTGTCCCTTTGAAAACATTTAGTTGGATCAGAGGGTGGAGCTTCGTAAATCATGTGATCACTCCACAGTCTAAGGACTTCCTGATTACATGAGGCTTTGGACATAATGGCCAATCCACCACCCTTGTCAGTCGGTTTAATTACAGTAGTAGCAGTGCTTGTGTCCATATTCCAATAATCCAGTTCTCCATACCTGAAACTGACAGATTGTATGCAAATTAAGCCTATTAACGTGGAGAAGAAAAGTAAGAAAAATTGATGGAGAAAGAGTTGAAGAAAAGTTTGTTATATATATCTATGTCCCCTATATCTATGTATGTACATATATATATATACATATATATATATATATATATATATACACACATGTATATGTATATATGTATGTTTATATACATATATACACACACACATATATAGATATATATATATATTTATTTAATACTTAATTAACAGTATGCTAATTAAGCATAAAACATGGATAAATTAGGCAGAGATATTTTTAAGTCTTCATTTCACTCCGTGCCACAATGGGCAAACCCAACTGAAAACTATGACTAGAAAACAGTTCTAATATAAATACCTACGTATTGTATATGCATTTATGCCTTCTTAATGTGACATAAAATCTATATTTGTGCAAATTCAACAAAACATTCACAGCTGTTGTTAAATAAACATGAGAACAAGTAATTATATTTCTTTCCTTCAAGCATGGTCATTTATGAAGATTCTTAAAATGTTCTTTTTATCTTGGTCAAAAACGTCCACAGCTGTTTTCACCACATGTTCCACATCAATGTCGTCTTCTTTGGCGACGGGCACTTCTTGAAGGAATTGCTTCCGCAGGTTGTGAAGAAATCTTGTTTTGGATTCATTCAACTCTGCTGCCAGAGACCTCATCCATTCAGGAGGCACTTTGTTTTCTAAACCCAGGGTGACAAAGAAGGATGCAAAAATCATTTATTTGATCCTTTTAATGGCACTCACTTATGACAGTGTGTTAGCAAAATGTTAAATCTGTAATATTAACATACTGTAGCTCATGACTGACCTCTGGCATTCTTCATGGCTTCAGAGACCAAGCGTCGACAGGCCTGGTCAGCTTGGTGAACCACACTAGTGGCACATTTCAGACGGTCGGCCTCCTGCAGAGCACAGGACAACAGAACAGATACATGTACCACTTCTAAAGTTGCGTATTTATATTCCACTAGCATGTTTGAACAGGTTTGAGGAAAGCAACATTGACATGCCTTTTGTTCCACGTTGTCATCGACTGGGCTCAGTGGGTTACTCAGTGCAGAAGAGATCAACTCCATCAACCTCTGGCTGAAGGCAAACAGATAGACACAGGCAACAAATTAATACATGCTTTAAGCAGTCATGACTACTTCACCAGTAAGTGTTAATAACTGCTTATTGCACTGCCTTACATGTCCCCCTTCGGCAAATGATCTGTGCTGTTAAGTGCAACGCTGTTCTCCTCCCACAAGTTCTTCTGTGGATTTGGCGACTCCAAACGCTTTGCCATCTCCAGTATCACCTCGGTGGGTAAGGGCTGGGACCTGCTCTGGTTTCTGCTGATGCACAACTCCACAGCACAGTGCAGATACACCTGGCAGAACCCCAGCGAACCTGCAGCGAACAGTCCACAAACAAATCAGTTCAACCAAGGGAACGCCACCTGAGAGCGCTCCAATAAGTAGCCTATCCTGCATACACGTAAGAGCAGAGCGCTTACACTTTCTTGCAAGTTGGTACACTTCGTATCTCATGCTTGGATAGTAGAAGTTGTCATCCAGTAGAATGAGATGTGGGGACGGGTCCAGACTCTTAGGTTCCAGCAGAGCTCGGACGCATCGTCCCCAGGCAGCAGTGTTGATGTGGCAGCTGGGCGGTGGCTCTGCCAACACTTGAGGTTTCCTCAAGAACTGCTCGATGCACTGCAACACTGCTTGTCTGTGCAACCTCCATTCAGTTTGCTAGAAAGAAAAATATGTTTTAGTCAATAAGATCTGGTCAATAAGAATTAGTATTTTTGGGAGGCTCTTTAACTCATGTAGACAATATGAAGGCGCATTTGTGTCGATTAGGCACCAAACTATTGTGGACATTTAACATGGGATCCCTAACAAAGAAAAATCACTAGAGTATTCAAATATTATTTCCATTGTGACACTTGTGTTTGTGGCACACAGTATTAAGTTTAGTGACCTTATTGTACTTCATGGTATTTTTATCTCCTATGGTATCAACGTTCACATTACAGGCCATATTGCTCAATTACTATTTTTTGCTATTTTTTGCTTTCTTCTTTGCAATATCATAGACCTTTATTTGTGAAAAAGTACAATACCTCATGCTTACAAATAAGCCTAAGAAACAGTTGATCAGAAAAGGAGCATTGTAAGAATACTTCACAGAAAAAGTGATCTACACAGGTAGATTTACACACCATAGGATGAGTGGTTTCATTTCAGCTTCACTTTAACATATTCCACGTAAAACACAAACAATTCAAAGTCAAAAATGTTTAGTGAAGATGTCACACACCTTTACGCTTTCAAAACAATGAACAAAATTAAGCTTGTGTTGCTAAACCAAACTAAAGTCTTAACCTCTTCAATAGTCCTTCAGTTCCAAATGTCATGTGACCAAGCAACCAAATGAATGAAAGGAAAAAAATGAACTGGTTTTGTTCACAAAACTTGTATATCACATTTGTTTTGTAATAATCGGAATCGTCAACCCAACTATCCAATTCCCATTCTTCTGCCAGCACTCTGCAACCATTTGACATAATCAGAGCATTTATGAGACTTCCTGTTGATGAAGAACCTGTAACAGGCCAGGTGCATCAAAGATGGCTGCTGGCTGGTTGATATTACTCATCTGTGACGCCCCTTTCACTACTGTGCATGGTGGGATTAGCTCACTGGTTCGTTTAGATTACTGAGTGCCAAAAATGTTGTATTCAGCGAAAAAAAACTCATGAAGCCAATAATAAGGGTAGAAATCTACTCATAACCAGGGGTTAAAATGGGCCGGAACGATCCGGAACGGCGTTCCGCCACCTTCGATTAATAAGTAAATAAATCGTTGTTGTCATTGTTTCATACATAATAATGTCAAGCGAGTTCACGGGGCTGCCAACTCTCACGCACTGACCGTGAGACTCACGCAATTGACATTTTTCACACACTCTCACGCCACAAGTCCATTTTCTCACGCAGTGAAAAACAAATTCATAAACGTCGTGGTGCGAAGACAGAGCAGCACAGCGCAACAGCAGCACTGTAGCGAGAAATATACACAAATCTATTATACTGTAATTTATTCCCATGCATGGTGCTCAGAGTAAACTCAGTCAGCGGCTCTCAGGGATTAAAGCAAAAAAAAATCTTCTGACTGAAATTTTTTTTTCAGGCCAAGTCATATTCCCCATCTACAATTTGTAAAACAAGTTACAGAGGAGGCCCCCACATTAGGGCCCTTAGCCCTCGACGCCTGCTAAACAAGTAAAATTATGAGATTTCAGCACCACCCCAGCATAACCATTGCTGCTGTTCTCTAATGCAGCCATCAAGCTGTAAAAAGGCTTTAACCTACACTTTATTTAAATACTCGAGACCAATAGCATTTTAAGGGAAGAAGATGCTTTTGAACAGCTTTTCTGTTGCCAGTTTGCTTTTACGTAATTTCAATGCGCACACACACACTACGTGATACTGCGGACGTCTCAACGAAGCACAAGCCACGACCTGGAACGCATTTGTCTGCTACAAATTCCCATTCACACAAAGAGTGACAACTATAAAGATAACGATAAAATATAATGATATGCTCTTGCTCAAGCGTTCACACTACAACGATATCGGTGCCAAATATTCAGAGAAAACAATGGAGCTTTATCAACGTGCTTTTATTTTACTCGCTCTCTAAAGTAAATAACGACAGAGCCGATGGATTTGGGTTCATGCATTGCCGCAAAAGAGAGAGGAGCTAGCAGAATCAATAATGCTCTTATACGGAGCTTTTTTACTTCAAACACCAGATCGAAATACTGAAAATGTACAGACACAACTCTTTGTAATGAAATGCAACTGTCTTCAGCCTTCTCCTGCTGAAGCAAGCACACAAATTTTCTTCAGAAAATGTAACCTTTTCTAGTTAGATTATTGTGCTTTGTTTATATGAGAGCTAATTGTACTGATGGCCACCAAGTGAAGCTATTCATTTTTTTTTTTTTACCAGTAGGAGACTGTACACCACATCTACTGTGGATCAAAGAGTAAAGTCCCTTGTAGCCCATGTTGAGAGAAACACCTGTACTACTGTGGCTAAACGGGTTTCAACAGGCTATTGAAGGGACACATGTTGTTCCCTCCCGGTCATATTATAAAAACATAGGATAATAGCGCATTTGCGGTCAGGCTGGCCAAGACATGATGCTATTTTGTTTAGCTAGCAAAAGTTAGCGAGTTAACTAGCTTCCAGGTCAGTAAACTGCCTTACCGCAAATCCCAAGAGCTGTTCCGATTCTGACCGCTATGTCACGTTTCTTTTCAACATTTTTAGAGGCAATGGTCTTTGTAAATAGCACCGGGTTCCTCTGGACTTCTGTCATCAGTTCTTCAGCAGCAGCTCCGTCACTGCAGTTAATTAATGAATTCTCTCAACCCGTCCTTTGTAGAACTCTATCGAATCGCACTATGAGTGAAAATCCAACGTGACTGTATCCCAACGTTCAGCGACTCAACCATTATTTTTAGCTGCATCCTAAACCCTGTTTTTTGCTGTATGTTTACACCCTTTACTTAAAACAGGAGATGATGAGAAACAACCAACATCAGAGGTAGCATGGTAATATTAGAGCAAGAGCGATTTTTTTAGGAAAAATATAATAACATTGTTTGTATTTATAATATGCAGTCATGACTGCATTGCTTACAAAAGTAGTAGGCTAAGTAGGCTAATGTAAATAAAATAACATTATTAAAAGAACATTATAACATTATAGCCTACAGCCATCTATTTGAAATGGACATGGGGAGCCAAACCTACGTTATCAGCATTCTAGTCAAAAGAGGGATTAGGCATTCGAGAATATTATGGCCTAACGAGAAATATACCTATAATTACCGACATCCAAGTAGATTATATGTCTATACAAATCAGCTACCTATCACCTGGTAGCGCGATTCCGAAGTCCTGTAACACCCCCCTCCCCTCGCTTTTTTTCCCCTTCGGATCTACACTGATCTCATACATGGCCTCTCTGGAATCCAATTGACGGAAATCCGTCGTAACAACGGAGAACTTTAATCCCTGGGCTCTTCTGCGTCTCTCCCTCTCCTCTCGCACCGTGCGCACCAGGCAGGAGTGAGAGTGAGTTGCTATGGTTACGGGGACGCTCTTCCCAATAATAGCCCCCCCCCCCCCGAAACAGGGTTCCCCCACCTACCAAATCCCACTTTAACCCCTGCTTATAACCAAGTGAAAATAACTACAGCTTGAAGATGCTTGACGTTGGCAAGATATTTCACAACTACATATAAAGCAACGTTGCTTGCTTGCTAAATAGTCATCTACCTTCTTCTTATGATGCTATTCAACACTGTGGTACAGATCTGGAGGACTGTATGATGTAAAATTAGACAGTACAGATACTTTAATGCACAAGGTCCATCTTGCTGTCTGGCACTAGAGTCTGGGCTATTTTGACCCACAGATGTGAGAACCATTTTGGTCATCTGTGTACTCAAACCTGAGCTAGTTCCACTAATGATGTTAGACTGTGTGAATTTTGGTGCACCAAAATCTTGGCTATACTCACTACTGTCCCCTTCATCCAAAAAACCCCAAACACCAAAAACAATTATCATCATGTAATCAGAAAGTCCTTAGCAATGTTTTGTTTTTTTCCTGTTATGAATTATAGTTAATACAAGACAGTAAATTACCTAAAATCATCATTGTGCAACAACACTTCGTTGTAAAACATTATCTTCCAGTTACAGCGCTTTCAGTGAAGTTACCCGACAACAGCAACAAAAGTCTGTAAAATCGTTATTTTTAAGATGTTTATTTTTTTTTTAACATGAAATGGGGGGAGACGAGGGAAGGAGGCAGGGCGAGGTGAAACTAATTTCTATTCACGTGATGGTCTACTTCTGCCTGATAAGGCGAAGCTTGATGGCGTGCTTCACCACGGGAATGGGTTTGACAGGGAGGGCAGGCACATCCGACAGGTCGGCAATGGGCAGTCTCTTAGATGATGGAGGCATCTTCTCACTCACCTCCGCCTCCATTGTCATGCTCTCATCGCCGTCATCCTTACCGGCTTTAAACCTCTTGGCTGGCATCTGTGACTGAGGAGAGCCTGGCCTCTTTGTGGCAGGTGGGTTCATGCTGGGAGGGGGGGTCTTGCTGAGCGGGAGACCCTTGGTGGACCCGTCAATGCATTTACCATATGCCTCTGAAGCTGACATTTTATCAACTTTGGCCATCTTGGCTGCCATCTCTGTTTGGGGAGAGCCTGACCTCTTGGTGGCTGGTATCCTCATGCTGGGAGGGGAGGTCTTGCTGAGTGGGAGACCTCTGGTGGACCCTTCAGTGCATGCGCCGTTTGCCTCTGAAGCCGACTGTTTATCAGCTTTGAACTTCTTGGCTGGTGACTGGAGAAAGCCTCGTCTCTCTGTAGCTGGTGGGCCCATGGTGGGAGGGGGGGTCCGGCCAGGTGGCGCTGTGGTATTGATGGAGCGCTTGCGGCTCACTGTGGGCTTTGCTCCCTCTGCTTCTCCTGTGGCCTCTGTGTGAAGAACAGTGGCAGGTCCAGAACTGGCCCCAGTAGAGCTGCAAGTGGGTGGGAGTGTGGCACCCTTATTTGGGGTGGAAGAGGGCATGGTCGTAGAGGAGGAGATCTTTGAGGTTCTGTGTTTGAGATCAGGTAGCAGGTGGTGAAGCTGTTTCCTCTTCACGTACATGGCTGATACTTTCATCTCCTGCTCAAACATATTACTGCTAATTGCCTGGCTGTAGACAGTGTCAGCAAAAGACCCCACGTCAGAACTCAGGTCTATGTCCATGTTTACAGACCCCTCCAACTTCTTGAAGGCAATTCCAATGAACCACATTGTGCTAAACCCTTTGTCGTTCCCTTCCTTGGGGCCAGGGAAGGACTGTGGGTTGACCTGGGCCAGAGTAATGTACTCATGGTTCTCTAGATCGCTGACCAGGATTCTGATCTTTGACTCTACCAGGCCAACCCATTCGAGGTGCTGCTGCTTTGTTGGTGCACTTGCAAGCAACACAATGTAGTTCTTGTATTTCTCAAAGAAGTCTGGTGCCTCAAACAGTCTTGACCACTCTGCATTGTTCTCCAATATGTTGGTAGTGATGGAAAGACCCTGTTTGAACTCGTCTGCCATGACCGCTCGGGTGGAGGCAGACACATTGTAGGAGGAGTTCTGCTGGGGGTATGCTGGGGTAATGATCGGCATCAGGTGGGAACGCTCACTAACATTAACCCTGGGGTCCCAAACTGGAAGGTTTAGGCTGGAGTCCTGAGCCTGCTTCAGCAATACTGGGATTGGCCATTCCCACATGGCGAAAACTCTAAAGAATTTATGGACCAGAGTGGAGGCCACAGCGTTCGGGTAGAGCTGGCAAATCCTTGCTACCAGTATGGCCCATGATACTCCGCCCAGGAAGCCCAGGGTGTTGGAATAAACTTTGTGGTGTTTGGCCCACAGCTTGATGGTTCTCAAAGCCAGCCTGAAGTGCTCCACATTGGGTACCAGGTTAAGAATCTCCTGTGCAACTCTATAGCCATTGAGACTCCTTCTGCAGTGGATATTCATGCCCTTCAGCAGCCCATCATCCTGAAGATTCAGATCTTTGGGAACGATTGGCAATGGTAACTGGGCAAACAGCATGTCGATGTCAATTCCATCAAAGGACAGTTTGATCACTGGGACAAATGCCTTGTTCACAGCCCGCAGGTCTTTAACTTCCTCTTGGTTTTTCAGCTTCTCATAGAAAGAACTGAAGAAGTCAGTTCTGTCTACATGCTGAGGTGCTAAACAGAGGGTATCAATATCGGCTCCTTTTGTGTGTACATCCATACAATAGGAGCCAAATGGTAGGATCTTGCCTCCAACATCTTCTATTAATGATGTGGGTAAATCTTTCTGTTTACCGATTTCTTTAACCCACTCATTAAACAGTGACTTTAATTTATCTAGCACCACTGTTCTGTGCTTCAGCTCCAACTCCTCTTCAAACCCACCATGTTGTTGCAGGGTTTCAACCAACTTCTGGGTCAAGACCAGGTCAGCCTCTTTGGGCAGATCCAAGCTGATGGGTGAAGTGACTCCATGCAGCTTGGGGATCTGCACGCCTGCTGGAAGCTGGCTGGTGAATTGAAGTGGCATAGCGGCCAATCAACCGCGCCGTTCTGTCCGTAGTATCCTTGTTGTCTAGTCTCTCGTATTCTCCTTGTCGTCTATTCTCGCGTATTGTCCTTGCACTCTCAAGTGAAGTCTGTAGCGTTATGCCCACTAACTTAAGCCGCTTGTATTTTATCTTGTGCCAACGTTCGATTTCCCTCTGTGATTTCACAGAGGGAAATCGAACGTTGGCTTCCATTCCTCAAGGGTTTGTGTTTATGAAGTGACATAGATGTTGACAGTGATCTGCGCCTGCGCAGTGGCGTGTAACGTAAAAACACAAATTAATTCCGATGTGACATTTCTTACCGGCTTCTACGGCCATGGATCGGATCAGGGTTAGGACCACATAAGAAAGTGGTCAGATCTGATTTGAAAATATCTCATTTTCATTTTTGTCTTCACACTGCTGAGAAAAAAAAAATCTCACATATGAGCAAAAACTACATTTTTATCCCCATGCTGTCACTGCAATATTCCTATCATATTCTTATAAAAAAGTAAGTTTTACTGTGATATTTGTAGCCTATAGTGTTCGTTACGTAAGGAGAATATTCATGCTAACTCACCACTAGACCAAGACATGCACATTAATCTTAACGTCGCCGTAAAGGAGTTAACTTTCTTTACCGTTTGTTGCAGCCTGCCATCATCCTCCACCACTTTGAGCTGAAAAGCACGATCGGGGATCAGGTCGTCGTAAGGCACTACAGTGGATCTCCATCCCTGCTGCGCAGCGAGCTTGCTGACCGTCCGGGCCAGCGTCGACTTCCCTGCAGCAGGTAAACCACAGAGGACACACAGACAGGCTGGTGGACGGCGAAGACTCGCGGTATCGTCTGCGTCCATCTATTGCCAGTGAAGTGTTTACAAATCCAGCTTTCCACGTTGTAGCCGCTTAGACAGCTCGCGCGGACTTCCGCATCCTCCAGCGTCAAGCCAGAAATTAAAACAACAGCACTTCCTCTTAGCATCTTTCAAAATAAAACACCAAGAACATGTTTTGTTGCCACGGATACAAAGCACGAAAGTGGAAACATAAAGATGCAAATAGAGGAAAATACGACTGTCGTATTGTTTTTTTTCAATGTACTTTTCATAGCATATTCACAGCCATACCTATATGACTTTAACAGCACTACACAAACACCCACAAAACCAGATAACGTGGATGGATGTCTATTATTTTGAAAAAGTCAGTTTTAACCTTAACCATAGCAGTGGCATAACTGCTCCTAAATGCAATTTAATTGTGTAATGTAACTCATCTCACATACACTAATTATCTTCTATATATCCATTATATTGGACGTCAACATCTCTGACATCATTAACCTTAATGTCACATCCATCTTAGATAAAAGACCTATCTGTGAATGAATGCTGTATCTGTCTAAACTACTAAAATGTATGAGAAATGACGCCAAAAAATGTACATGTCCATATCCCAATTTTTGCATTTCTGTCACATGTATAGCTCATTTTTCATGTAACTTCCTTGTAGCTTACTATATTATGGCTTATTACTGCCACCTACAGTGATGAGTACAGCACTACAGTTCCAAAAGACACCATCTTTCCATTAAAAAAAAAAAAAAAAGCCATTAGATAAAATAACTAAAGGCTCGATACTTTTTATTACAATCAGCATTCATGAATTCAACATCAAAATCTTAATATAAAATATTAAGATTAATAAAATATTTTTTAAACAATGTAACAGCATAAAATAATACAAAATATTTTGTGACTTTTTTCCCATTCCATGTTAAACCACGTAAACAAATGTCTCATTTCCCAGGAGTGATATGAACAGGAAATTCATAAAACACATATATTCCAATAATAAATATAGGCCTGCCAGCCTTATCCACCACCATGTTACAACAGTCGACCTTAAAAAAAAAGTGCTGGCAACAAGTTATAGTGAACCCATTATCATCCCAGGATTTTAAAATATGTGAATTTATATGAAACTGCAAATATGTAGTGAAAAAACAGCAGTATAGGAACCACACAGAACTCATCACTGTGGTGTTTGCTTGGGTGGGATTGGTCTTGGGACCCCAGGGCCCTGCTGGGGAACTGGTGCGTAGTGGCAATGCTTGTGTCCATATTCCAATAATCCAGTTCTCCATACCTGAAACTGACACGATTGTGTGCAAATTCTGCCTATTAAAATGGTGACTTTGTGCACTGCAAGTAATAGTTTTTGTGTATGTGTGAGGACAGTATGGATCAAATGAAATAAAAAGGTTCAATCAATTCTTACCCAGAAAGTGGAGCCGAGGTAGCCGGTGGATTTCCAGGCTGGAATTGGTTACCCCCTGATTACTATTCTGATGGAATAGTGATTTATAATCAGCGACTCATGAATGATTTAATGACAAAAAAAAGCCATTTATTTGCATTACGTGATCTGTGTATATTAAAAAAGGTTGAAGTCTGCATTAACACAACTCGGCCCTTCAATTATTGGGATGCTGACATGGGCACCAGTAGGGGGGTTAGTGATGTCCACATTAGTGCACTGCACCTGTCACTGCAGCCGTAGAGTGGACAGTCAGTTTCCCACAATTGGTAGCAAGTGTGCAATAATGACAGCAAGGCAAAATGCTGGAGAGAAATTTAAAGTTAATCCATCCTTTGCCTGAGTTGATATTTTGCTCCACTTCATTATTCTGTCTAAAAATAGAGAGCGTTCTGCAAATTGAATTTAACTGCGATCGGATCCATCTTGCAGGATCTTAGCCATTGAGAAATATGGAATTCTACTTTACCCATGTGAGTTTGCCAAACCCATAGCTGCTGAAAGGACAAATGAAATGATTTGATGTCAATGCAGTTGGCCAGCTAATCAGCAGAATCACGCTAAAGACCTCTCAATCATCCCTTAAAAATGTTAACAAGTGTGTGATTGGGGCTTAAATCATCATGATTCAGGAGGTTTGACCCTGGCAAATCTATCCTAACCGCGATATGATTACTGATCCCGACTTTCCCAGAGATACAGATCTTTCTTTAAATCCATCCAGTGTGACATTCATATCATCTTTCCATGATAAAAAAACACAACAGACAAGCAGAATATTTACACTACATTTGATAAGGTCTCCTGTAGGCTACTGGTGAATCCACAGTTTCAAAACAAAGTTCCCTGTGTGTTTGCATGCTTGAAACAACCATCTGCTGCCTTTGTTGCATCTGCAATATGGAAGATAAAATATGAATGACAGAAAAAGAGAATGATCATCTTGTCAGGTGAATGCTGCTTCCTGTTAGCCTATACTATGGGCTGACACATTTTTGACTGGATTAACCGTAGTTAATTTATCTAAAAGCAAAGAGTCCAAGACAAAACATTATCATCCAGTTACAGCGCTTTCAGCACAGTTACCCCACAACAACATCAAAAGTATTTTTATTTTTAAGATTTTCCTTTTTTTTTATCATAGAATGGGGCAGACTAGGAGGGAAGAGAAGGGGCGAGGCAGGGGGAGGTGAAACAAGTTTCTATTCATGTGGTTGTCTGCTTCTGTCTGCTAAGGCGAAGCTTGATGGAATTCTTCACCATGGGAATGGAGTTGATAGGGAAGAGAGGCATGTCAAACATGTCAGCAGTGGACAATCTCTTAAAGGTCCCATATTCTACTCTTTCCGGTGTTTAATTTAATTTCTGTCTTGAGGTCTATTCAAAGCTGTGTGTGTGGTGTCATGTACCAAAAACACTCAGTCCATTTTTACATTTTTCAGCATCTCTCTGAGCTTTATCAAGAACAGGCTGTTTCTGTCGCTGTGTCTTTAAGGCTCATTAATATTAACGACCCCTCTGTTCTGGTTGGCTAACCGTTTCAAGAGTGAAACGTGAGACGCCACAGCCCAGGCAGACTAGGCAGCTATAGGTAGGGAAAACTCCAGTAAACAAAAATGACAACCGCTCAGCTGCTTTGACAAAAAAACACTTTGTTAGCCTATTATTTCTTACAAAAATGATAAGGAGCGAACCTTGCTCATAACCACATAGTTGATGTTTCCCAAGGACAAAACAGAAGGAGCAAACGCATACGCTGTTAGGGTAGAATGTTTATTAGAATTTGCGATTAGCAATGTAACATTCACCTACGTGGCTCAAAGGAAGTCATAAATATGCTCAATATGTACGCCTTTATTCAAATGAGCTCATCTCATCGGGGAATGACATTCAAGGAAAACTCGGTGAACTACCTCCACATGGCTGAACGGGGTGGAATGCACAACATCACTCTGATGACACAGTAAATAAAAGTAGAAAATCAGCAACAGAGTGTATATCAAATATTTAGATACAAATTAAAAGAAATTACAAAAAAGTCAGAAGAACACTGGATATTCAGATATTGGCTTTAAAAAAAAAAAAAGAACAAAAATGCTTTATAACACACTGCACTGCACCCGTAATAGTTGTTTCATTTTTTCACATGGAGCTACAGTACTAAATTGGCAGAAAAAGGTGCATGGCTTTTGTATTCAAATGAATTAGATTTACTTTTTTTTGTTTGTTTGTTCCATCTCGAACAATACAAGGAGATGATGACACATGGATGGCATTTCAATTATCTGTAAAGTGTAGTCCTTATGGATCAGTGAACAGTATGATCAACAAAACCCACTGGGTAAAAGGTCGGTTTAAACATAAGTGTCAAAACCTGCCAATGTCAGATCGTCCCTGTTATAAGAAACAAAGAAAAAAGAACGACAACAAAAGAAAGAAAGAAAGAAAAAGAGCAATAACAAAAGAATTCATCCCTGTACCGATGTGGCGGTGTGGTCGTTAATAGCATATCATGCTCCGTTAGTAAAGTCCTTTAAAAGTGGGACCGGCCGCCCCACTTTGTAAGTATTCAGATGGCGGCCATTTTGGGTCTGGCCTGAGCTTAGTGTGCAGGAAGAGACAAGGTGAGCTCAGCGAAAGGCAGTAGTCATAGTTGAGGTGAGTAAGGTACAATAATGTCGATGGTGAGGATCCATGGCTGATAATGGTAAAAGAGGGGAGGTCATGCAGCTTGGGCCAGAGGCGTGGAGGGTTGCCAGGTTGGAAAAGCCCTCGGGGGGAGAGGGGGGGTTCCCCGTCACACAGTGGCCCCTGGCCTGGCGGTGCTTTTAGGTAGGACACAACACTGGAGGAAGAAAAAAACGGCAGCTCTAAGGGATATTTTAGGTTTCTGAGATCTGTGTTATCAGTCATCCAAAAAGTTGTTAAGCCTATGTTTGGCTTGTTGAGACTATAGCAGAAGAAGCTGTTAGCATTTGTTAGCAAGTTAGTGGGACTGAAAAACATTTATCTGAAAAATGATACGCAGCACCCTGAGAATTATAAGTAGCACCACCTAAACAGTTGCTACTACAGTTACTTCTACTTCAGCCCCTCTGAAGTGAACTAGCATGCTGACAAATTGCTAACAAATGCTAACAACCTCTATAGCACTCATGCTTTGTGTTACCTTTTAATATGTAGTCAGTTAGCAGTGTAGGCACCTTCTCACTGTCCTCCTTCATGGCATAAAGAACTGTGTGGAAGAAATACAACGTATACTGGCTTTTAACAGGTCGGAAATACACTGATAGATAGATAGATAGATAGATAGATAGATAGACAGAATACTTACTATTTGTGAGCATCTGCAGGTCGTCCACAGATGGAGGGGTTGCTTTCTTCTCATATGGAATTACTGTGTTTAGATACTGAAACCAGAGAGTCCAGGTTCAGGTCAACAGAAAACTGTGATATTTAACAGTTAAAACAACTTTTAGTCATTGAGTCTTAAAATTATATTTTACTGAAAACTAGCCTAGCGTCAGATAATTTGTCGTTTTCACTGCAAACCAACTTGTTTCATTTTGTTGAGATTAGATGTCTTGTTCAGGTGGACATTACTTGCAGTGGACCATAGCACACTGTAGTTCTTACATTATAAAAAATTACATATTGTGTAAAATGTGTACATGTATTCATATCACATTCATTTGGAAGATATTCTGAGTGGCCAAAATATATCTTGAATACACTTGTAGATATACAGTATATTGTCGTATACGGATATAGGAAAAGCATTTCCAGTGTCCAAGATTGATTGAAGATGTTAATTACTGCATATGTATAACTACAGTTTTGGGCAAATTTTGTATATTTTGAAACATATTTCTAAACATATTCTGAAATACATGTGAAATGTATTATTTTGCATTAATTTTATCATATCTGAGCCAAACTGAAAGAACTGTCTTCTGAATTGCACTGACTCAGAGAAAAACTCTAAAACTGAATATCTGAACGTGAACAAATTCAAAATACAAAATACAAAATACAAAAATATGACTTTTGACTCTTCGATCCTTTTAAATCATTTGACCTTTGACCTCACCTGTTTGTCATTCCCTGTGCTTCCAAACGTCTGTCTGATGCCCGTCTGCAGGATGTTGGACAGTCCCTCCATGCTGAAACGCTGCAGGTCACACAACCAGGAATCACACACACACACACACACACACACACACACACATACACACACATTAAAGATCACACACACCGTCATTAAAGATACTGAGCATCCATTAAAGGAATGCACAGACTTAAAATATAAATATACTCTTTGATCAGGAAGATTGGAAGCAGTTTCACACAAAATGTTGATAAATGTGCCATCATGGTAAGACAAGAAAATGTGTTTAATTGTTTATATTTATTTTGCAGCTGCAACATTAGCCCATATATACAATACATTCATATTCAGCTTCAGGCAGTCAGTAGACAAAAACAATGCAGCCGATGAAAGATTTTCCTTTGCACTGCACTGAAGTGAAAGCATCCATTAAGCTACTCCTCTGTTACTGGACATGAGTAGACTGGACTAGGCTGTTACTGTATGTAGAGGATGGGTCACTTCCACTTCAGGAGCTTTCCTGGAAGAGTTTTTACAGGCTAATGGCCTTGAGATCCATTATGCTAACAGTCAATTGGGAGGAGAGAGTGAGCTGTCTGGCAATGTGGTTTCACCTTTCTCTGCTTTACACTGCAAGGAATAAACATGCAGCCGCACACTCATAAGCACACCTAATGGAGGTGAAAATATACATTATGGCTTCATTAGCATTGGTAAAATTACACTGATGAATGCACAAGTTTGCAACACTCTTGGACAAAGGGGCCTAAGTTATGGTGCACATACTCATATACAGTAATGTAGTGCTAAATAATTAAAAGGGTGAACTATAATCTTCAGTCAGTGATCGTTATAAGGCAAACAGAACCCAGAAACAAAAATAATTGTTATTTCAGAAAAACATTTTTTTTTTTCCCTTAAAATAATAATATAAATTACAGTTTCACGCTACTTACTATGAGATGTATTCTAAATTTATGTGGGTAAATTGAGTTCTGGTGGGTTTACCCTCCACTACATTCCTGCTGACATACACACTCAGTTACAGTATACTCATTCACTCATGCATACAACATACACACACACACACACACACACACACACACACACACTCTTGCTTGACATCAGACGAGTCAGGTGCTCATTGCTGCTTGAAAGCCACACCATTCATCCTCTCTCTCTCTCTCTCTCTCTCTCTCTCTGGCGCCACCACTCCCCCTCCTCCCCTCTTACCTTGACAGGCATGCTCCCTGTCTTCTCCGTACGTCCCATGGAGCCGGTGTTCCCAGCATTCACCGGTGCAGTGGTCCCTCCCCCCTGCAGACTCATGGCCTTGTTGTCGCGGCGCCGGCGCTTGCCGCTGTCGCGCTGCTCCTTCTGCCTGTTCTGCACCTCCATCAGGGCCGTGATGAACGTGTTCTTCACCTCCTTCTCGAACTCCAGCTCGTCGCGCCGAGCCAGCTGGCTGACCAGCTCCTCTGAGTACTCGCGGATGGCGGCCTCCACCCGCTGCAGCAGCTTGACCAGCGCCGAGCTGGGCATCAGGTTCAGGCCTGGGGAATGGATGGGAGGAGGAGGAGGAGAGAGGGGTGAAGGAGGAGTTGGTGGGGTGGAGAAGGACACATGGGCATGAGTTGGGTGTGGCAAGGTGTGGCAATGGCCATAAATTAGCCGAACATTCAGAAAAAAAACTAAAGCAAAGCCTCTGCAAATGTATGCAAAGTATGCAACTTCACTGGTGTGGGAGATATTGGAGCACACAAAAAGTTCCCACGTGTCCTACTTGTTATTGCCACTAGAGGGCTGACATGAACATTTTTTCCCAGTTGGCAGCTCGTATTTACGGTAAATCCGACATGATGTGAACGCGGCAATAATATTTTTCAACTTGAGGGAGAAATTTGCCTGATGGGGTAAAGCAAAAGCCAATCAGCTTCAAGTAGGACTCTATCCAGTCACATCCAAAATGGAGGACAACCTCATTGTAGCGTTGCGTGGTTTCCCTGAAAGTAATGACATAACAAAAAAAAAGAAGAAAAATGACAACCAAACCAATAATCATGCTCAATTTCGCAAAATTTAATTGGAAGCCATATCTTAAAAAATCACATCAGGAAGCCTTCAAGACCAATGTTCCCTCTGTAAGCTGATAGTTTGCTGTCCAGCAGTACGTCTAATAATTTATCAGACTGACCAAATAATAATATCTTATCAGTCATCAGTCATTGCTGCACTATGTTCCTGAAAAATGAACGCAACTGGAGACACAAGACAGATGTGAAAATTTCTTCCAGCAGACAGTGTGCAAATTCAGTCCACTGGGAATGCAGTGACTTGGTGTGCAACATATATAAATAGAATAGAATAGAATAGAACAGTTCACAGTTTACATCCTCCTTGGGGTATAAAGTACTGTTAAATGTAAACTTTTGACCCTTATACTCCTCACTACTGGAGCCTTACAATGTTGGTGACTTACGAATTGAAGCTGATCCTACTATTGTACTAATTTTGTCAAGGCAATAGGAGTTCTGTATTAGCATGAACACGCTGTATCTTTAATCCTCACTATGTTCTGCTGGTTGCATTTTTATCCATATCCTATTTCCTTCTGCGAAGACCCAACTTCCCAACAGCTATCATTAAAGCTCATTTTATCTTATCTTATAAGAACATCAGCTACATGCCTAAAATGTAAATGTAAAATGTAAATGCAAGTATCCTAATAATGCTTTATTGATGTTTTGCACCCACACACTGGAAGGAACCTTCAGCAAATGTATCAGTATACATAAAATCAGGCAAACATGACTTTACACATACAGATGCATGTGCCAAAAGATACTCGGCCTCACACGTGTGCACTTGTGTACCCATTCCCATACACACACAGTGGGCAGTACACATTAAATGCAACTCAAGCAGGGAACCACATGGACGTCCAATATGTCCGGGGACAGGGCGCCTTATGGCAGGGAACAAACCGTCTTCCTGAACTCTCACCTGCTGGACCTGCTGAAATAACATGACATGATAATCTGTCCATGTGTGTTTCTCTTTAACACCTTAAAACCCGAGGTTCACAAAATAAAATGCTATATATGCTAAGTATGTCCTTTAATCTAGTATTGAGTCTGATAAGACAAGGGGGGTGAGATAATTTCACTTGTTTCCAATGCAATTGGCAGTTAATTTCCTCTTGTTTTAAGAAAAATAAGATTTGAAAACCGAATGTGAGACTATGGACATTTTTTGCAGTGTGTGCCTGTTGTCCTTGAACATGGTGTCTATGCACTCTGAGCCTGGTTCCTATCAAAGGGCCACATCCTAAATGTCTCTTATATTGGATCTACCATTAGATGATGATATTACTCAAGTCCAGTCTATGTCAAGGTCTCATTTGAGAGGGGTTCCTGCCTAAACTCATATTATTTATTGATGCTTGGTATTGATGTTTAGGAACATGTTTTGAGAGGCACCAGTCATTGCAACCTAAAGGGTATTGCATCTCCGCCATTATAAAGACTGATCATCTCTCCTGCATAGCTGCCCTTTGGATGCTCTTTTGTAACAGTAGCGGCCAGGAAAGATTCCCTTTTGGATGAGCAGTAGATGGGAGCTTCAGTCCCGAGCTTAGAAACCAGTCTGTTACCATTTCTTTAATGTGACATGCTGGACTTGGAGATACAGCATTGGTAGGGGCAGCAGTAGAACTTAAAGAAGCACCCCACCAGTTCACATCCCAGACCCAAAGTGTCCCAAAGTGCCAGTGTGCGAAGCCCTCAACCTTCATCTGGAGTTGCCGTAGAAGACATTGGCAGCAGAAGACTTTGGGGTTAATAAACTGGTGACATGAACGCGGTTCCCAGCCCTACCTTCATAGGAGCAGTTGTTGTTGGAGGCCTGCGACAGCTGCCGGATCTCCTCCAGGAGGGAAGGGCTGGTCCTGGGGGCGGAGTGGCTGCTCTCCTCCTCATCCTCCTCCTCTGTCTCACCGGGATCCGGAGAGTTCTCCATCATCTCCACTATCTCCTCGATGACCTTGGAGAGAGAGAGAGAGAGAGAGAGAGAGAGATGGAAGGATATAGGCGGATGGATGGAGGGAGTGAGGGATGGACAGGAGAGAGATTAGGAGAGAAGGGTAAGTACACATCCGTCCATATCCGTCCATTTGTCGGGAGAGGCTGCTAAAAGACCAAAAGGCTCCTCTTTAAGTGTCCATATCATACCTATATCTATTATTGATGCCCACACAGGCTGGTGCACCACAGAGACAGCCTTGAGTCAGATGTAGGCAGGCATCTGTGTACACTCCTATTCCCGCATGAGCTAAGAGCAATACTCCACACTGTCAGAAATGACATGAGTAATTTCATTGTATGTGTTTTATCGCATGCACACTCCAAAAGCAGCGTGCAGGCAAGCAGGATTGCTAGGGAGTCATTTAAGGTGATAAACACACATGTATGCACATTGATAATCTGATCCAAGGGTCTGTTTTCATCTTCCTCATATCAAAGTAGGACATAAACAAATAGATCCCCACACACACACACACACACACACACACACACACACACACACCTGATCAGCTGTGATGAGAGGCTCTTCGCCCAGGCAGTTGGCATTGTCGTTCTTCTCGTTCATCTCCTCCTCCTCTTTTTCGTGGATCTGCAGAAGGTGAGATGAAACAGAATAAACCGATGAACGTTCATTATTCATATGTTTACGATGAATTAATAAGTACTAGATGAAGCTTTAGAGTTAGAGTTAGTAATGGTCTCTTGGAATTGGACCTCAATTCACATTCCCTGATGTCTGGGCAGGGAAGACATCGATAGTTTATAAATCCTGGTATGAACTCATTTGGAAATCCCATGCATAAATATTTGAAAGGTTTCACTCTAAAAGTATCCATTTTGGAAAAAAATATTGTGTCATGCTCATTGCTGAATAATTAAAAACACAGGCATTTAGATTATTTACTATCACTTTTTCCCACATCATTTTACTATTTCATAAGTTAAGGGCTTGAAATAGTTAATAACTTCACTAATATTCGGAAGGGAGTTTTACTTTCAGCCAGCCATCATTTTGTTAGGTTAGGTGTTAAAATAAATAAATTCTGTTTTGCTACTCTCTAATGCTGATCGATACAGCACAATAGTGATAGCCAGATCATGAAAGCTTTTACATTTGCTGTTCTAAACACCCGGTGTCTGGTAGCTCTTTCCTGGGAAAAATCCTCTGACGCCCAGAAAATGATGCTTTTTACATTTCCAGTTTGTTTGGAATAATAAACAGAAGAAGAGCTGGGTAGTTAGCATGAGCAGCGATAGCCACCATGGCTGAACAGAAAAGAGAAACTCAAACACCACAGCAATTACCACTTTCAATTTAAAATGGTAGATATCTTATTTTGAAATAATACTTAGTATCTTTGTTTTTACAGATTTCCACCAATTGGACAGAAGGCAGAATCTAGCTCCACTATGAGCCTGGTAGGATGTCTTTCCTGACAGCATGTAACAACTCTCTCGGGCTAAAAGGTCTGTGCTGGCCTCCACCAAAGCATACATGGCCTAGACTGCAAAGTGCCCGCTGTGCAGTTGTATGTGACAGCCAATTAAGGGAGGAGGGGAGGGGAGGGGAGGGGAGGGAGAGAGGAACTTATGGTGGATGGCGGGCCAGTCAAGGTTGGTCAAGCATGTCTTTATGTGTCAGCGCTACAGTTCGGCCTGGGAAAGAACCAACCAGTTAGCTGTTCTGTTTGGGCACCTTGAAACTGACATTGATGACACATTGTGCTGCTGTGCATTTGATTCATTTTACGCTCACATTCACAGTTACCCAAAAGTGGAAAAATCAGAAATATTGCCCAAGCAATGTTAGGGTTAGGGTAATAAAAAACAGAAATTAAATAAATTAAGCCCAATACAAAATTGGTCCATAATGCCACTAGTGAAACCAATATGACCCTAGTTCTTGCTTTATCTTTATTTAATTTTGTCATCTTCTAAGTCAGTGACTGAGCTCTTGATACCAGGACTAATTAGTATGTGACAGTAATACATGAATTTTGTATTGTATTGTATAGACTGTGTGTAAACTTGGGTGAAAAACAGGCCAGCATTTTGAATTAAATTGGGGTTTGAGATTTGCAAGACCATTTCTCCTCAGCAGTTCCTACCCTTAGAGAATATGTGTAGCCTATATACCCATATAACTATAACTGATGTAGTGAAAATGCTCTTTTAAAGGGAATCATATTTTATCCTGTAAACTAGGACAGATCACTTTACATTAGTAAACACTCATTCAACCCCTGTAGCCAGTGGCAAAATGGATCAGTATATTCCACCTCCCTGATCTATGTAGTCTATTGAGAATGAACTGGAAAACATGGAAGAAAAGGCTGTGAGAGCAATTTTCTGGGGATGTGAGCACGTTTTCTGTTTCAGAACTGGTAGCACTTCCAATAAAATGATACTCATTTGAGTACAAAAGCGGAAAATAAACATTAAAGGAGTCCACAAAAGCAGCCATTCATGGTCAATTTCACATGTACAGTATCATATCATCCATATGGGGATTCAAACACCATTTGAATATTCATAATGTATGATGCAACCGCTTGTGTAACAATGCTGCAAGACTGAGTAAGAACAGGAGAAACAGAATAAAAAAAAAAAAAAGAGTTTATTTCCCCCATTGCTCTTTTATCAGGAATGTAGGTACAGGCCAGGAAAGCCACATAAATTCACCTCTCCAAAAATATAATAAAAGGTTTATACTATTCATATCTATCTAAAGCCCTAATAGGCCTATACACATTCCCTGCATCTAATCCACGTACAACTGGATGCAAAAACACAACAAGGAAGTGGAGCAAAGATGTACCTCCTGGTCAGAAAGGTTGCCGTTGAGTCCCTCTGCGTTGGGGTTGTCCCAGCTGGAGATGTAGTTGTCCGTTAGAGCATCCCACACACTGCAAAATAACATGCAAATGGACACACACACATACACACATGTAAGCAAGAGAAACTTTCAACTACCAAAACAACTGATCAAAAACTATTTCTGACCATAGCTCTAAAGGCTGTCTACTATTTTTAGCTGGTAAATCAAGAGAAGATTTGGTTATACAGGCATATAATAGCATTAGAGTTTCTTGTGCTGTTTTATTTTCCTGGTTTCAAGGCGGTCTACTCAGCATTCTCTCTCCAGCAGCCTGCAACTCGCTTACTATTTCAATGTGGCAAGTCAATAACGTTGATCAATGTGCGGAGCTGTAGGCCCGGAGAGAGGAACAATGCACAACAGAAAAAAAAGCACACAGCTTACGACTCCTTGCAAGGTATCCTGAGAAGAGATTTAGATAAAGCCTCTCACATCATTGTTTCAGACGTCCCTGCAGCCAGCCAGTGAAAGCCTCTGTCTGAGGAGGAGTGACATAAAACTGGAGGAAAACTCTTCCTTTGTTTCTGAGCCTTTGTGTCTCTCCCCCACTTGGAGGTTGGCTCGGGCCTCATGCCCTGCTCCCGGTGGCACTGCCCACACCCAGACACATAGCGGACAAGTGGGCCATTCATCACAGTGCTTACCTCACTGGACATGCCTGCTGTGGGTGCACGCACCGATACATGAACAGGACCGAGGTTGTTACAGTAAACAGCTCAAGATGAAACCTAGGTGTTAGAAAGAATTGTCGTAAACTGAAATAACAGCTAGGCTTTGTGAAAAAATTTAAACGGAACTAAAACAATCTTGTAAAACAAAGTATATGATTTTTTATTTTGTCATGTTTATGTGCAGGAGAGAATTTTTGGCTATTGTTTATGAATTCTAACTATGCCACTAGATGGCGCTATCCTGGTGACCGAAATGACCAAACTCACACCGAAAACCAACTAAAACTAAACTGAAATTGAAATAATAATCGAAAACTACATGAAAATAAAAGCAAATGAAAAATACAAAACTATGATAATCCTGAACAAGACATATTGCATTGCTCACCCATGCACACACACACACACACACTTGCCTGTGCAGACACACGGGGCCGTCTGGCCAACAGGAACTCGATGTTACAAAGCTGTCCTGCTGTGTTTGTTGGCCTTCAGCCACTGAAGGGGAGTCATCCTATTTAATATTCTAGTTCCACATCAGCCTGCTGGACACACTCAGATCTGGGTTTCTAATCAGGCAACTGCAAGGATTATGTTAAAAATATGGCAACAGACTGTTGCTGATCTGTAATGACGATGATTTGATAAACGGATAAATGTAAAGTTATCATCTTTTAGAGCGTGTCGTCTTTTCACGGGATCTGCCATGTAGATATGAACTTGTACATGGTGTTGGAGCTTGTTTCCGTGACAGAGGAGTGTCCATGAGACTTGCCAGTTTCATAATATTCAAATCAGTCATTTTAAATTGTCATGGACAGCATCACTGCAGCCCCTTCCACAGAGATGTAATATTTTTCCTATGCCTAACACAACATCAGGCCCTCTGCAATGCTGTTAGCATCACTCTTACTGGCCAAGCACAATGACAACTTCAAAGGAAACAGCTTTACCTCAATACTGTAAATATGGCTCAGTTCCATAGTCCAAAATGATGCTTTTTACTGATAACCTGTTTGTATTCTGTGCCTAAGTGGTACTGAAGTCACTAGGATTACCGGTATAAAATCACCTGAGTGAGACCCACTTGTTTTGAAATCACAGCATGGACTACTGGCTCCTAGAAATGGTACATAGATACCGGTAGGAGCAATGATACAATGTTCATGGGACAAACAGAAAAGCTAGAAGTAGTAGAGTGGCTATATCTGATAAAAGTTGTCTTTACTGCATCTGTACTGGCTTCCTCATCTGGGCCAAAACCATTACAGTGTCTGGCACTGAGCTCATGGTCTTGGTAATAACATGCAGATTAGGGTAGTAGGACTCTGTCTTGTGCGCTCAATAACATCTTGAATTATTCACAAATACGCTTTCATTTTTTCAAGCCATTTCATATTCTTTTATATAAAAGACAAGTGAAAACGTATTTGTGGCTACTGAAGATTTTTTAATGGTGCTTAATGGTAATTGTGGATTGTTTTCTTTATTTGTTCGTTTGTTAGTTCATGTGATTCCAGTCCAAAAACTCTCTCCATACACCTACTGTTGGGCTATTTTTAGCAGAGGGGGATTCATTTTCGCACACTGTGAGGATGTCTGCGTTTCCGCCTCAGAGCCTGTTAACAAATGGTGGAGGTTCTGGGAGTCAGCTGGTAGAGAGGCAGAGACTGAGACAGACAGAGCAACAGCAAAGCCAACTGAGGCGGACAAAAACGCACGTTGAATAATTCAGCTTGCTGCCTGACTGTGGACTGGGCTGGGTGGGGTCACGCTGCTGAGTGACTGGTTGTTTGTGTTGTTGTGGTCACACTGGTGGGGAACTGGAGTGACAGCAGGTACCAAAATATTTTGTCATTTGACATCTGTGAGATTCTGGGCTGGTGAGCCAGTGTTTTGGCCCTGATTTTGTGTTTGAGTGAGATACAATTCTGGGATCCATTCCATCTTATTTCACATTTTGTATGAGTATACTTTCACGTTTTTACCACACTATGTAGTGTGCTATGTGTTTCCTTGGCATTCCTTTATTGTTGGTTGTAATACAAAGCCCCGATGGCACAAAGCACAAAGGTATTCTGCTGAAAATAATAGTTCAAAAGGGACCAGTGTTTTGGATTTTAAGATACAGAAAGCAGAAGTTATTAGCATTTGCTATCAGCTCTGCTGGAAGTCACTGAAGCTAAAAAAAAACATGTCTCTCAAGAGTCATGTTGACCAATGTTGTGCAATTGTACAGTAGGAAGCTATTTGGAAGGTGCTACATGTGATTTTTAAGAGGCATGGTTTTGGTCCCAGTGACTTCCCATAGCACTGCTAGCAAATGCTATCCACCTCTGTTTTCTGTATCAAAAAAAAACACTGATGCAAATACTTTCGGAAGTGCTAAAAGTACCAGTTTATGATAGATCAAGTTTTACACTAAATCAGATTCTTAGAGAACTGAACTATGTCTTGGAGCTATAAAGATCTCAGGTCTTGAAAATACATTTTGTAAAGCCAAATTAGCAGCGGTCACTCACTCTTCATCCTGCAGCCTCTCCTCATCCTCTTGGTTGTGCGACTGGCTGCGAATGGGCGCCAGGCCCTCCGTCTTGGTGTTGTAGTTGTGGAAGCAGACGTTGAGCTTCTCATCAAACTCGTTGACCAGGTCCTCCATGGACTTGAAGCTCATCATCTCTGAGAAGTTCTCCAGCTCAGAGAAGTCCTCGCGGCTGATGGGAGCCAGTGGGACGGTGGTGGTGGTGGTGGGTGAGTAAGAGGAATGGCTGAGCGCTGGATGGTCCAGGTCGTCCATCCGACAGGGCCGGAGGTCTTCGAACTCCTCATCCAAACACACGAGAGGGGCCTCCATGGTGTCCCCCGGCAGTTTAATCACTGGAATGGAAGCCCTGGAGAAAAGGTGCAAGAGACAAAGGTGGTGATGAAACGTTTAACGCATAGAGTTTGCTGATTTCCATAACGGTTTTACATTTTTATCCGCATTCCTTTAACAAGACAAGGCCATTGCTACAGCAGATGTGTTAAAGGAAAGGACCAGCTTAGACCAAGCACAAAAATCCTTCATCACTCTCATCTTATTTTGTCCCCATCTGCTAGATTTACCAATATCCCTAAAGGACCTGTCTGGCGTCTCCTAAATCACGCCCCTGCTAGCTCACCTCATGTGGAATGGCACCATGCTGTCTAGACAAAGAGGAGATGGAGAGAGAGGCACCAGAAGGGGACCAGGTCCCACGGGGAGCCTGGACCAGTTGGGCTTACTGGTAAACCACAGTTAATTAAGTACCACTGTTGGGATTTCGCTGATGAGGTTTCTAAGATTCTGGGGCATGAGGTTTCTAAGATTCTGGGGCATGAAGGTATAAGAACACTAGGCTAAGAACAGTATAACCTTCAATTTCTGAAATTTGGCGTGAAGACAAATTGAACGTGAAGACAAAGTGAGGTCTTGAGAGCATTAGGCAAATTTGACATTGGCAATTAAAAAGTCCATGTGTAGGTTTTTCTCATTTTGCTGTGAATTTTAATGCTAACCAAAGCAAACATGTCGGCTGCCAGTGCAAACATTAGCCTTGCTGATCTGCTTTGTGCTTTCGTTCGGTCCATTTGGGGGTTTTCACGCTCAGCTCCCATAAAACACCCTTCCAGAAGCTAAAAGAACTATAGATAATTATGCTGATGGTCATTATCACAATTCAGTCAACAGTGATATAATATAAACAAAAACCAATACATGATAAAAACAAAGAGATATCATTCACGTTGAGAACTTCTTCGGAGCTCATTAGTGCTAAAAGGGCCATCAATGACTGAAACATCAAATCTCATTTCACAAAACAGAAAGTAAATGGTCTACAACTAAAAAGAGATGTATCCTTCATTCAGGACGGATGTAATGCTGCAGTCAGAGTTGTGAGAGAAGTTGTCTTCAGTCGGACTTGCTGACGCAGTGTAATTACAGTAGCGAGGCCTAAATTTCATCCTTAATGCTTTGCTGGAGTGTGGCCGGGCGTAGTGGACGAGCGCAGCCCAGTCCATTTAAAACGAGCTGGTGCAAGCCTCTTCCTCGTCATCACACCACTCAGCAAAGTGCCGCCTCCGTCAAAAGGCCGGATATTATTTCTCAGGATCTCGCCCTCTCTCTCTCTCTCTCTCTGTGTTTATTACATCTGCTGCGTCCTCCTCCGCTTTATATCTTTCTCTCATCAGCGCTCGTCCCAATATTTCTGCTTTGACATCAATGGTCGAGAAAATGACTCCATGCTGCGTAATTCCTAGCAGCGAGGGAAATGCATCACTCCCTGCATCCATTATGTGACACTGACTGACAGCTTGCATCTGTCAATAGACCCAACTAAGGCCATTCCATCCACTCTAATGATGAATGAAGGCAAGGAAATTAGTAGTTGACTCTAACCTTGCCACAGGGTTTCTTTGCCGGTGGAACTGATGCATTGTTCTGTGAGAATTTCAGCAGGGAGAAAATCTCGAGTTCAAAATATTTTGCACTGACAGAAGCAAGGTGTGAAATCGCAGCAGCAGGCTGTGTGGATGTGTTTGAGGTGTGCAGGTATATGTATTGAATGTCTGCATAGTGCAATGTATAGTATGTATGTGTGTGTGTGTGTGTGTGTGTGTGTGTGTGTGTGTTTAGGATGTGCGTGTCAGCTTTTTTATGTGTGACCTTCACAGAGACCAGTGGCCCCAGGTTTCTCTCCCTGCTGGAAGCCAAACAAATCCACAACAGCCAATCACAGGAGCTCATCGGAAGGATGCAGGTACAGAAAGAGCCAATCACGAAAGCTCATCAGCGGTTATTTAATGCAATGGATCCAAATCACTCACCCCATTTTACCTTGGGAAGACCACCACTACCACTAAATTGAACAACAAATCCAACAACAATTCCACTGCAGTATTTCTAAAGTGTATTTTTCATATTTGTACTCACATACACACACAATGCATGCTGATATCCATGTCTGCCAATTATCCAAATTTGTGATGGTGGTTTATTTATTAAAAGAGAGAAACAAGCAAGTCCTATTTTGGATTAGAACAATGCCAACACATGGCCACTGCTATTAATATCCATAAGTGTGTGCATATGTGCCTCTCACTTGAAGCATGAATATGGTTTGCATCTATTACTGCCACTGGCTATAAGAAAATATGACTGTCACTACCCATAGCTAGGATGAATAAAAAATGGATGTGGCTCAGCTGCACCAAGCAGGCAATATAACTATATTTGTAATCCAAATACCTGTCAAATCATCTGTGTTTTTACACACATAGATGCAAACTGAAATGGATTCCCCTTCAAATCAATATGCAGACCGCTGTGGCCGAAATGGAAATCAAGCAAGTGTATGTCATCAGCTCATCAGAGGGAAGAAAAAAAAAAAAGATGAGAGTGGGGGAGGGAGAGAAGAAGAAGAAGTAGAAGAAAAAGGAGGAGAAGAAGAGCAGTGAGGATACGGGGAAAGGAGAGGAGATGGAGGAAACCATGGTTACAAGGCGAGGATGGAGGGAGAACGAGGCTGTCGGACGGGTCAGGGAGGAATGGAAGAAGAACAGGACGGAGGGATGAGTACAGCAGAGAGGCCGGATTACCTGCAGTGGATGTGCCTCCGATATTATGGCTGGACCTTCTTAGACGAGGCGGATCTGCGCCTAAGCCGCCCTCCACTGCAAAAAAACCCACCGACGAGCAGCAGCTACATGCATTCCAGTGTGAAAGAGAGAGAGGGGGGGGGGGAAACAGAATACCAGAGAGAGAGAAAGAGAGAGAGAGAGAGAGAGGGATGAGAGCGTGGTCTGTATCCCTTCCCTCACCCGTTTTGCCCACAGCCGCCCTTATCTGTCCTCCCACAGCCCGTTGTTTTCCAATCAATAGGCAGCCAGCCCAGCTCGCACAGAGCCTGCGCACTGGAGTCTGACGTGACGATAGCAGCTCAACCCCCCCCCCCCCTCCCTTCCTCCTCCTTTCTTCCCTCTCTCTCTCTCCTCTCTTTCTCCCTTTGTCCACGCCTCCTCCTCCTCCCCCCTCCCTCCCTCCCTCTCTCTGTGCCTTAATCCCCCAATATTCATGAGGAGAGAAAAAGGGTGGGAGGAGGTGGAGGAGGAGGTGGTTTGGGGGAGGGATGTTTCTGCGCTGGGGTACCACATTGTGTCTACTTACCTTGTAATTACACATTAAAACCTACCTGCTTTATTACCAGCTTCCCCCTTTTCACCCCCCCTGCTAATTATATGTTATAGAGCCGACTGGAGATGGGAATTTCATGTCCAGGAAGACAATTTATCGTTTTGAATCTGTGTTTTCTTTCAGAGATGGAGGGATGGTAAAGCATGAAAGTAAAAGAAGGGGGAAAGGTGGTCCTGAATGGCAGCTGTAGCAGAAATAAAGAAAACAGACTGCAGAAAATAATGAATATCCTTATCTGTAGTGACAAAAATATAATAAAATAATCTGCATTAACCTGAAACCAAGCTAGTATTTGCTTAAATCAATATGAATTCTTCTCTGTTTCTGACTTCTACTGAGCTTCAAGTAGAGAAACATGAATATGGTTTACATTTATTATTATGAGCAATTTTAATACATTTGTTGTCCAAATACAGACAGTCCTCAGAATATATAAAATAGAACCAAACATTTTTGAAAAATAAGTAAAAGTAGGAACCTCTCCCTAAACTTTAAATTAGTAGTATTAGTTGATCATATTCAATCTAAATGTAAAACTATCAAACTAATTGCTAATGGAAAATACAAGGTGATCATAAACTTGTTGTTTTCTCCTCCTCCATCGCAGCCTGTGCTCCAGCATCTCCCTAATCCCTGGTTTTTAATCTGTGGTTGGGGATCAAACCCCCAGTCTGAAAGCTTCCAGCGTATAGGAATAGAAACACATGCGCTCACGTAACAGTTCACGTTATTATCACACCCGCCGTACACCCATACTGGGTAATATCATAATATCATAATATGGCCGTCCATCTGAGGCCTGGAACATTCAACTGTCACTCATGAGTAGATTTGGCAGATGATTTTTTTTTTTTCCAGTCTGTTAGTCTGAGGGAAATATGCACAGTCATGATTCAATAATGACTTATGACAATGATACAAGGTGGAGCATCTGTACTCTGTTGTGTTACCTCGAATATAAAAGTGGAATATTTTGATTTACTTTGCGCTCAAAGCTACCCGGTGATTAACACAGACTTGAAAAATGACCAGTTTAGACAAAATGTATGATCTTTTTTTTTTTTTTGCATTTTTCTTGCTCCCAAAATAGAGACCATCATTTTAGAGGCCGACAGGCGGATACAGGAGACAAAGAGAGAGAGAGACGCTGCAGACTGAATAGCAGAGGTGACGTTATTACTCAGGAGATGCTGGGCCCACCTGCAGGGAGGAAGATGGTGTACAGTATAACACACTTCATAAAACACCACCACTCACTGCACCTCCACATTCTCCATGCTGAGGGAAATGCGTCATATGATAAGCTATGTGTGAGACATTTTGTTTGTTTGATGCTATTTAGTTAGGCGTATCCAATAAGCATGTATGTGTGTGCATGTACAGTATACACACACAAGCATACATGTACACCAAGGCAAATCAAATGGATACAAATGTCATTTTAATGCAGTGGGCCTCCTCCGGCAGTGTGAAGCACATCATGACCAACCAGCCAGCCAACAACCTCATTATCCTCCATAAGCAGCTGCCTCTCTCCCCCTCACGTCCTTCTGCAACTCCGGACCAAAACAGAAAGAAAGAGAAAAAAAAAGAAAAATGGAAGAAAAGAGATCTCGCCTGACGGAGGCCTCCCATTACTGAGGCAACATGGCTCGCACAGGCCAGCATTGCACTGATGCTGGTTGCCATGGTTATAATTGCCATGGCGAGGAATTCAGTCGACTGGCAACAAAGAAGAAGAGGAAAGAGAGAGTTCTCACTCTGCCTCTCTTTCCGGGTGCCACAAACATGAGCAGAGTCTGCGCTTAACGCATTGGTGTGAATGGAGGAATGAGTGAAATATGGTCTGCTGTTCCAGATATTTTCTGTTAAAAACATAAAGTTTCATTTGGAGGAAATTACACAAGCTGAAAGTATTGAAAGCATGCAGAGCTAAGATTTACATTTTTGCGATGAGTAGTTTTTAAGAAAAACAACATTGTTGCAGGTCAGTACCAGCACAGTCGCTATGGTAACAGCTATGCTTATCAATAGAAAAATAACAGCTATGCTTATACCATCTCTGCCTGAGGGAAAAACTGCAGGAGGAGAGCATGTCTGAGGTTTTTTTTTTACTTTGAGTGATTTATCTTCTGAAACAGACCATCTTTGGGCAGCACACACTATGTCAGTTTCCCTATGTTATCGTCTGAAAAGAGAACAATCATACAAAGGAACAGAAATTGAAGAGCTCTTTAAAAACATTAAGTGTGACTCCAGAAGTCAGTAACAAGTTTATAAGCTAAACACATTAGGGAAACTGATAGCATAAAACAGGCACAGGACAAAAAGAAGAGCATAAAGCACTAGTTGCTTACTGTCTACAGGCCAGATGTCGACTAATAGATTAATAGATTGAATTAAGATTCAAAATGGTACTATTATGGAAACGTTGGTATAAATATTAAACCCACAAACAAGAAATTAAGGTGGACTTTTCAATTTTCACAGCTGTGTTATATTTTCCCAACATTCAGCAGACATTAAATAGTCTGCACTTGCTCTTTCTTTGACAAAGGAACACATACAAAGTGTAACTCATGTACCAGGAAATAAAACCCTGACGTTGCCTTCAAGTGCTCCTCGTAAGCTCGTAAGCTTCCAAGTTTAACAGTTGTCACACTTCCAGTTTCTTTTGGTTGGAAACAATAACAAGATGGACCCTGTAACACATGTAGTTTTTTTTTGGTGACTGTTGTTTTATTTTTATAAATCATGCCGCATATAGCTACTTTGTGCTGAGTGAAGAGGAGAAAATGTGCATTAGGCATGTAATTGATGTTTCAATTCATTTGTTATAAATAAAAATGCATGACAGCTGAAAGTTAAATATGAACATAATACAGTGTTTTTAGTTCATTTTTGTACAGTCAAAATCAGGATTTTTTCCAACAGCACTTGAAGGCAGCAGACACACAGTGACTTTGCATGCAAGCAGACAGACAGTGTTATGGTTCACTGCATTCGCCTCTTCAGCATCCAGTTTTTATGCATTAAGATGATGCTCTTTTGCTGTAGAAACAGTATAGAGTATTTTTAGAGATATGTTTCAAAATATATAAAAAATGGCCAAAAAATGTATTTGTACATGTAAATGACATTCATTCAAACTACATTTTAGACACTGGAAACAGATTTTGTTCCTACAGTACACACTGTTGAAGGCATTTATCTGCAAGCAAATCCAAAATACATTTTAGCCACTACAAATATCATGAAAGTGTCATCTGTATTTTGGTATATGTATCAGCTATAGACTGTAAAAAAAAATCAACACTATATCAAATATTCTCAAGTACAGTACAGGTACAGGTGTCCTTTACTGACATCTAGTGGTGAAGATAGGTAGAACATGTTGATAGGCCACTCCAGAGACAATGAATGGGACACACACAATGTTTCACTTTTTACATCCAATTGATTATACAATAGTGTTATCAGTTCTGAACTAGAAAATGAACCCTTAACCCAAGACACCCCAGGGTGCTCTAACGGTCTCCTTTACTAGAGAACTATGACTTCAACCTGTCTCAATGGTGGCTGGCCAGCAGAAGGCACTGATGCACCTTCATATGTATTGAAAAACATTTCAAATTGCTCCCTGCCCCTATTGGCTTTTACCTCGCACTGCTCTATCATATGTAATCATTTTAGTGTTGCAGGAATATTTTGTTACATTTGTTGTCTGGATACAGTGGCTCTGACCCTTGACCTCCCTAATACTGGTTGCTTTCTGGTGATCCAGAAATGTGGTTTTATTCTACTGTTGTAGTCATTGTAAATCAGTCTGGATATGAGATTCAGCTAAATGCCTAAAATGTAAACTGTAATCCAGGTAAGAGAAACAAGAGAAACCCACACTATGCAAAAACAAATATAGACTAAATGTATTTCATGGCATTTGTTTGTCAAAGTTCGGCTCAGCCACAAAGTGCATTGGTGCAAAAACAGTGCAAGAGTGTAAGAGGCAAGCATTTTGATAATCATTTCATTTGATAATCATTCAGTTTTTTTCAGATACTGGTGAAAAACCCATATTTAAAAATGATAGTCACATGATCTTGAGAGAGAACGGTCTTTTTACCACAAGGTGTCATTAGTTTATTTGATTAAAAATCAAAATCTACCAGACTTATTGACTGTGGAGTGATATATGAAACAGCGGTCTGTTATACAGAAATAACAAACCTCAGAATGCCTTGATTGGCCGTGTAATATTATATTAGCCTATGTATTATATTGTATTGAAAGCATTTCTTTACTTTATATAATACTAAAATATAACATGTTTTGACTTTGATGTTTTGTCCTTGCCTGCAGCCTTCATAATTAGACATCCACTGTTTGAAAAGAGTGACTCCTACTTCTGCAATGTGATGTCTACTTTGATGATCTAAAACTCACACTGGAAAAACATTTAAGTTAATAGTTATTTTACTGTTGCCTGCAAAATGACAGTTTTGAGAAGGGGATCATGTAAAATCTTGTCAATATTAAATGAAATTCGAGTAACATTTTGATGGATATAGTGTATTTGAAATGGGTTTAAATACATATCCAGCTTGTAGTCCATTTCCTAGTCTGATGTTATTTTTTGAAGATTTATAGTTTGTATTATTTTTTTAGATTTTTTTTTAAAGATTTTGTATCTCTGAATACGTTCAATATGGGCACTAATTCCCACCCAGAAGTCTAGTCTGATGTTATTGAATATCAGTCATGTCATGATGATCCAAAATTAACACTCAGTCGGTGAACCTGCTGTAATGGAAAGAGCATAACATAACCTATAGACCCTGTGGCTTATAAGTCCAGTCATACATGCTGCATAATAGTGCGAGAAATCAGGATCTTAGCCTGTAAACATAAGACAGGGAGATGTGTGATAGTGACATAATTCAGTGGTAAACAAGGATAAAGAGACATGGCATTTTATATTCAAAATGTTGTAATTCATTAAATAATAAATAAAGTTCACTGTGATTATGATCAGGCATCTCTCTCTAGTCTCTTCTTCCTTTTTGCTCCCTATTTCATCCACAGTCTTATTATTCAAAGTTTGCTTTCTCTTTTCCCAAGTCTCCCTTTCAGCCCCCCCCCCCCCCCCGTCTCTTCGTTTCACTTTACCCATGTTTCTCTGTTTTTTCCCTTTCTGAAATTAAATCTGTGAACAGTCTCGTCTTAAAGATCAGACTTGAGAAACCTTTAATATTAATTCCTCTCTTTATTAAATAACATTGTAACAACATTTTTCTTTTTGGTTCATATGAACGGTGAAATTAAAATGGTCATGTAATGGGGATTATTTTTGGAGGGGGTTATTGATCCTGAAGCCTCCTCCGGTGAAGTGTGGTTTGCTGCTGAGCTGAGGCAGAGTTGTCAGCTGTTCCACCTTGGCCTTGGTCCTCTGCTCACTGGGGAGACACAGGAGGATGGAGGACAAGTTTGTTACAGCCATTTCAGGACTACAGGAATTAGCACTTTTCACTTTAGCACAAATCAAAACTTCTCTGCAGAGCACTACATAGATGCAATGGGAGCCTCTCACACCGCATGCACTGACATTACGACATACATTTACACAAACACACTTTTACCCAGTCAAGTAATTTTACCTGTTCTGTTTTTTCAGACTGTGGTACTTCTTCTTGGTGTTCGCTAGTTCGTTGGCCAACCTTTCGTTGTCATTCTTGTACTCCTTGGAGTTTGACTGGAACATTCTCATCTCTGCCGTTAACGCCTGCGGAGTTGGAAAGAAAAGTCAGTTTGTCATGGAAAAGATGCAGAGAAGCAAACAGGTACTGTCATTTTTGCCTGAAAAAATAGCCGCCAAACTCATTCGGCACTTGGCAATGTCTTCCCTTTATTTGGTGGTTGGGAGGAGCTCCTCTATAGGAGCCAGGTCTTGTGTGTTTGTTTGTGTGTCAGTGTCTTATTCACCTCAATTCATTACCACAAACCTTGTCCCCTAATTCAATAAAACAAAATTTTCATTGTCCTGGTGTGAACCCATATTCCACCTTCATGGCCAAAACAAAGAAAGCTGTAGAAACAGTTGATTTCTGGAATTATTGTATCTAATTGCTGTGCTTGAGATAGAGGGATGCTTTAATTTTAAAAAGAGGGAGTGATGAGATGAAAGTGACTGAGGACCTTCATCTTTTTGTTTCTCTCTCTGAGCATCCACTGGCACTGCTGGAGCTGCTCAGCTGTCTCCAGACCCGGCTGCTGCGCCAGAATGTGCTTCATCTCCACATACAGCTTGTCCTTCTCCTTGGTGAGAGAGAGAGAGAGAGAGAGAGAGAGAGAGAGAGAGAGAGACAGACAGACAGACAGACAGAGACAGAGAAACAGAATGATTTTGAGTTAGTGAACCTACATACTGAATGAGTCAAACCTTGTGTAGAAAGGCACTGAAACATGCATATGGCTGGTGTTACAGAAAAGCCTTGCACCTCCATTTTGTGATTTTTACACTTGGACTTGAACAGAAGGTTTACACAGTCCTTTATGTGGAGCAGGTTTTGTCACCCCACGACTCATGAAAACCACTCAAAAACCCTGATAAAATTTCAGAAGTTCATGGTCATTGATGTGAAAATAAAGCAATTTCTTCCGGAATTCCTGAAAAGTTGACTTTTTGAAGACACAAGGCTTTCATCTGACAGCAGTGATATCGAGCTGAAGCATCTGTCTATAAAATACTATATACTTTTCATGCTTGCATGTTTTCTACAACTATATGTTTTGCTGGTCTTGAGCACATTTTGCTGCTGCCATCAACAGCAAAACAGTGTTGTGCTGAAAGAGCTTGAAGCTGCTGACACTGGCACTGAGTCACTGCTGAAAAAGAGGTAGACGGAACTGCTCTCCACCCTTTATTTTGTGATGAAGTGTTGGAATTTACTCTTTCTCTCTCTCTCCCAGTCTCTTTCTCCCTCCCCCCTCTGTTTTCTGATCCTAATTGCCTATATCAGCTCAGTAATTCTGGCTACACAGCCAATTGGGTTGCAGTAACAAATCTCAGGGCCTAATCTCACCAATTCCAGGGAAATTGTCTGTGTTTTCCAGTCTCAGCAGTAAACACTAATATGACTGAATTAGGCAAATCAGATAAGGGGGACTGGCAGGGAGGGAGGAAGGGCAAGTGGGTTGCCTGGCTCTCTCCATTCAACTACATTGTGGACAGAGCTCTATGTGTCAAAGAGACCACTGAACTCTGCCAAACAACATTACTAGACAAAATCTGTAAGACGATTGAGTTTTGATGTCGGATGGAGAAAACAACAACTGCCAAACAAAACGATGAGTTTGGCAGCAGTGAATGTGGTGGCATTGATGCAATCTGCTGCAAGTCTGGCAACAGGGTGAGTGAGGCCAGGAGCAAAGCTGGGCAAAGCCAAAACATTGCATTGACTGCAACAAGCTTTGCATGTGGAATGTTAGTGGAAAGAGGCGATGATCTGCAGAGATCTCAAACAAGACATTTCCAATTTCCTTAATTTGATTAAGGAAATTGATAATCTGATTACAATCCGATCACCCAAGAAACATCTTAATGCCAGGTGTAAAGGGTGTCTTACAATACCTAGAAAGGCAACCAAAGCACTGGTATGAAAGGGCCTGCAGACATGTATAACATCTAGTCACTATACATCCCTGTGCTGGTAGAGCATTCAGGCCTCCAGCATCTCTGCAAATTAAAAAAATACTGGCCTCACATCAGTAGCTGAGCACATAAGAGCACTGAAGAACAGTGTCCTCTTGAAAGGTGTAAAATACAAAACAAATCTCTCCCCTCTCCCAAAGCCAGTACCACTGATTTCTTGTGGGGGGACCCGGACCTACTGCAATGGTTTACGAGCCAGCTCCTAGTTGGAAAAGCCACAATGCTGGGCCAAATGGACAGTATGTGTGTGTGCGTGTGTGTACGTGGGTGCGCTTATGAGTGAGTGCAGAGTGTTTACCTGTATTAAGAGCTCGTTGTCCACCGCTTCTTGGGACTTGGAGATCAGGCGTTTCTGTAAGGACTGAATCTTCAGGATGAGCTCGTATTTGCTGGGGTCACTGGCCTGTGGGGAGAGTCATTTACAGAACATTAATGGCCGTCACAGACAGAGACGTGACCTTTTCTTCTCTGCATAACTCGCTTTACTCTGCTCAGCGTGTGTGAAGGATCTTAACCACCTCCGCCAATGGAGTTGAACGGGGCTTACGTTTTCACCCCATTCCGTCTGTTTGTTTGTCAGTTAGCAGGATATCTCAAAACGTTATGTATGGATTTGCATGAAACTTTGGGGAAAGGTTGGTCATGGGGCAAGGAAGAGCTGATGAATTTTTCACACTGATTGGCCAAAGGGGGACGTAACCGGTCAGGTCTGCGTGGCTTTCAAGGCCCCATACCCATAGAAATGTACAGATACTTATCAACCAGCATAGAACCCCTTTGCTTTACAATTACATTTTAGTCCTTTTAGCTGACACTCAGTAATCACAATGAGTGAGCAGGCAAGTGTCCAGTGTCTTGCTAACACTTGGCCAACACTAGGCCACCCTCACCCCCTTACTAAAGCAAACCCACACACAAGTCCTTCACCTCCAGCGTTCTCCAGCGGTGAATTTTCATTGGTTTCTCCAGCTGTTCCTCCATGGCGCGGTACCTCGTCCTCTCTCTGAGCAGCTCCCTCTGCATGTGGAAGAGCTCCCGCCTGCAACACGGCCCACACAACCACATCTCACACTCTTTTTAATCTGTCTTCATAATTAGGTTTCAGATAAACAGCACAAAACTACGAAGCTCTGTGCAAAAACGGGATGGATAGATATCAAAACAAAGCACAAGGTAGCAGATAAATAAAATAAGAACTCGAGGGAATGATACATATTGGAGAGCTTTGGGTGATGCCTGTGTCTGCATAAACATGCTCTCATACACACAAACACACACACTAAGGGAAGGCGCATTCCTAAATCTTACTTTCCATCTTACTTTCGCTCCATTTCTCGCTCCCTCTTTCTTTGAATCCTACCCTTCTTCTACTCAACACTAAAACCACTGCATTGTGTCCGTAGCCTCTCTTTGTCCTTGTCGTTTACCTCAGGTCTTCTGCATTAAGTACAGTCTTGTCCAGGTTGCCCCTCTCACGCCGGAGCCTCTTGATCTCCAGCTTGAGCACGCGGATATCCGCTACCCGCTGGTTGTACTGGACGTCCCCCTTGATCAGGATGGATTGCTGGATGTTGATCTTCTCGTACAGCAGCGCCCGCTCGTCGTTGCGGCGCAGCAGCTGTTTGCCCAGGTTGTCCCGCTCTCTGATCACCTTGGCCGTAGTGAAAGTGCACCAACAAATAAACACACAACAGGGTGGGAATCTAACACCAGCCAGATAATTGGTCAATTGTAATGTCGCTGGTACGTTGTGGTACTAAGTGAAGCCACTTTACCCAGGCAGCCAACCATCATTTGGAGGTCTAATCCTGACTCTTATCCCTAAACATCTATTTGGTTGATGAAAGAGTAGAAGTGGCTGGTTTTGGGCTTCATCAGCCATTATAGTGTCACAGAATATGTTAGGTTCCTGTTCTTGACAGAGACATGCACTTGATGATTTTTAGAGAAATTCTCCATGGCACAGTAATGTAAAAATGAACTTCATGCACTTATGATATGTTGTAGTGCATACCCATGATTAACATCCAACATCATGGATGAGTACCGTGAGTGCATATTTTTAGCATGGGTGCTCCCAGTGGTAATCAAACACTGTTAGTGTCAGTGCCCTACCCTCTCAGCTGTACAGACAACTAGATACACAGTAGAAGCCCTCACTTGTTCCTGAAAAGTTCTTCAAACAAATTCAGGCTGATGCCATAGTTTAGCAACAGAATCTCTATCGTTCTACTGGATGTCAGACATTTTAGCTCCAAGTGTGGTTCTGTCACCTTTGGTGGTATGACGAGTCATTACCCTACTAAACAGTGTTTCTTCCACTAAGGAGGCAAAATGATTAGCCTCACACTCTCACTCATTCTCTTTGTCACACACACACGCCGTTATTAAAAGCAGGCCTTTGGTTTGACCAGTGTCAACTGCTGCATCATCTGTTGACACAAGCATTCTGCATATGAAATGCTCCTCCCACTGTGTCAAGACAGGGGAGTTGCAGGTATTCAGATGGCGTTTAGCGATGCTGCAGACCTCGACTTTGGTCTCTTACATCCCTGCAGTGGTCAGGGGAGCCAGTGTGCTCATTGAAGCAAGGAACAACTCATTTCACAATCCCTTTTCTTTTTCCACTCTTATATAAATATGTGTTCTTGTACGTAATATCTAACCGCCGAAGCACGATTCCAAAACAAAAAAAATGAAAGGACAGAGGACGGATAAAGCCAACCGAGGATGCATGGGATGGTGACTTGACCGACGAGAACGAATTGAAAGCCCCAAGATTCATTGCGAGAACAACGCATCACATCCGAGCAGAGTTGTAGTCTACAGTACAGAGCCGATTAACAGGTGGGAAAATGAACACCTGTGTCTTAAGCATACAGCCCATCTCAGTCAATGAATTACATGAACTGCAACGTATCGACTTGGCATTCTTGGATTTCATAATCAGTTTTGGTCTCTGTTTCTTCACATCTCTCTCTCTGTTCCTTTACCTGGTCCAGTTGTTTCTTCTGTCGGATCTGCTCAGCATCGGCGTCGGCTATGATTTTGTGCAGTTTTTGCTCGTCTGCCTTCTGGCTGTCAATGTGCTGCTTTGTTTCCTCCGCCAGCTGCTTCATTAGCTGCAGCTCTCCCTGTAGCAGGACACAGACAGGGGTTCACACACACACACACACACACACACACTTATTAGTGTAGTAAATATGCTATAATAAGTTCTGGCAATGCAAAGTGAAAGTGAAAAAAACTGCATAAAAGAGTGAGATTGCATTGCATCACATTCCAAGTATAGATCTACCCAAAGAATGTACTCTAGCACACCTGAGGGGGGTGGAATAGCAGATTTTTATGGGAAATACAAAGCATCCTAAAACTTATATAGTTGCTGTCAATTATATCAACTAATCATTACAGCCGTACTTGAGAATGTACTGTAAAACACAGGGGCAAAATGAGCTTCTGGACATTAACTTAAAAGGCATAAAGAAAATGTATCTCAATGTCATAATTTAAAAACTTTTGTTTATCATTCATTTTCCTCAAATCTGAGCAAAATCTCTTGGCATACATGAGCACACTTTAAGCCACACCCCACTAACAATCACTAAGATAAGCTGCAGTACCCTCAGGGCCTCGTTGTCTTTCACCACACGCTTGTTCTCCTGCTGATCCTTAGCCAGGGCCAAATCCTTCCCACTGATCTCGTTCCTCAGCTGGACGACCTGGTCGTTCATGATCTTCAGCTTCCTCTTCATCTCCGTGATGTCATCCTGTGGCAGACAGACAGACGGTACAGGAAGGAAATGGTCAAATAAAAATGGTCAATTAAAAAGCTGTGAGAAAATGTGACACGGTCGCCCTGCCTGTCAGCAAAGGACAATGTCAGAGAAACGTGGGCATTGGGACTCAGCCTTCCTTTCAAACTATCAAACAGAAGATATAAAAACATAGGGAAACAAAGAAGGGAATGGAATAGACACATTGATATGCTGAATCAAAAACCTTCCTCATACTTTTCCTGTTTTCCAGTAACTGTCAACAGTAAGCAGCATGCAAAATCAACTACGTTAGTAAGTGAGCAAGTCAGGGAAGTCAGTGAGTGATTGAGTAACCGACTGATCAACTGACTGAGTGACTTGCTCAATAACTGACTGACTCATTGACTGTCTGAATGATCAACTGACTTCCTGACTGACAGATTGACAGACTGATCGAGTAACAAGTTGGTCAGTTGTGGACAGCAGCACACATCGTCCCTACCTGAGCCTCAATGTAGTTTTTGCTGTAGAGGTTCCTTTCCGATGTGACAGTGTCAAGCAGGTTCTCTTGCAGTTTGTGCTTGTGCTCCGACTCAGCAACCTTCTTCTTGCCCTCAAAGATCTCCATCTCTTTTACTTCAATGTCATCCAGGTGTTGCTTCACCTGTGGAAGGGAGGGACGTCTTATTCCACACAGACAGGAGGGCTCCATATGATACAGGCCAAGGCTAATGGGCAGGATTCCCACCCTTGGAGTAATATAAATAATTCCTTGATTTACATAAACACAAATGTTTGACTGCTGAAGTTTGACTGAGTAATTCCTGACTCAGTAAACCCCATGCATGTGACTCTCCAGTCTATTTAAAACAAAGGCTACGCATTATTTGCCAGTATAATTTGACATGGATCTGCCCTGAACTTAGCTGGGTGGCTGTGACGGTGCATGACCTGCCTTCTGCGTGAGGCTGCTGGTCTCGTTGATGTAGCGGTCACGGTCTTTTTCCAGCTGTTGGATGATCTTGCGCTGCTTCTGAGCCTCCTGGTGGTAGTTGTGGATCTCCTGGTTCAGGCTCTTCTTGTCCTGCTCTTGGAGCTTCACAAGGTTCTGCTGCTCCTCTGTTGCTTGTGCAGCTTTGATCATGTTCTGATGATGGGGAAACACATGCACAGTCACACAGGCACACAGAGGCGCACACACAAATACAAGCACATCACAAGGCTGCGATCCTCCACATCAAAGAGTCTGTCTGTTGTGGCTCTTACAAATCCTTTTTGGGCTTTGGCTTGTGCCAGAATAAGCAATTATCCCATACTCTGAGTGTAGCAGCTACAGTATGTAACTGTATATGTTTCAGCATATGTGAGATCATAGTGCATATATACAGTACTTAAATCCAGTGTACAGATATAGCCTTTGTAGAAGGTCCACTTTTTACTGCATGCTTGCTGAACTACTGCTGCACTTTTGCTCCATCCCCAAGAGGAATTCATTGGAAGAAAAAGTTTTACTGTATTACTTCAAGAATTTAAGAATTGTGTCCCATAGATATGGGCTATGAGATGGGTCACTTCTACAATGGCTACCACTGTGTATTCTCAAGTAAATTCTCCAGGTGATTCAAGGATACAATTAACATTTGTCAAGCCATGCAGCTGGATATGAAATGTGACACATGATGCTGTGCGCATAACAACATGCCAGGTATGTGACAATATACCTTACACCAGTGGTCGGCAACTAGCGGCCCGCGGGCCAAAACTGGCCCGCCTGTAATAGTATCTGGCCCGCCAGATGATACTGAAAATCTCTGATCTTGCCATGCTTTGTGTCGTGGTGCCGTCGTATATTGTATTCCTTGCAAACTGCAACAACTTCGTTGCAGATTAGACAGACTGGTTTGGCGTTAATAAAATCAGGTAAGATGAATGCATACTTTTCTTTCCATTCTTCTTTGTACGTCCTACCTTCGCTGTCAACTTTTCTTTTCATTGCTTTTGACAGTGACATTTTGTCTTGCTAGCTATCAATGTTTTGCTAATGTCTCTGTGCACACAATGTAACCTCCCGCACAATAACGCGGGTAACGATGTAACGCGAGAGTAACGTACGTCGGATATCCAATCCTGAGTCCATAAAATAATTATTACAATACGTTAGTTAGGCTCAAAGAAGTAGTCATTTTCAAAATGGAAATGATACACATTTATTATTAACTGTGTGGAGAGGGGAAATATGAGATTTACACACATTCATGTCTTAAAAGACAGTCTGTCGGTGATTAAAGACAGCAGTCACATTATCAGCAGGTTACTATTATAAGCTGTTTTATAACGCAGCCACAGAGTGGAGCAGGAGACAAAGCAGTAATAACACACTAATAACAGTCTGTGGCAAATTCAAGTTACTTTATTTTAAACAAATAACTTTCTTAAATTACTCTTTTGTACAATATATAATAGTATAGATTAGGAAAAAAAAGTTTTGTTTGGTAGAAAAAAAGGTTCTGTCCAAGATATTATGTTTTGGCCCACCATTCAGTTGCTTGGAAAAAATTTGGCCCGAGGCCAAACATACTTGCCGACCCCTGCCTTACACCAATACCTCTGTCTCCAATAACCTGCAGTCCAGCACATACCTTATTCAAAATGTCTCTCTCTCTGACCAGCTCGTCTATGTTTTTCCTGTAAGCTTCGGCTTGCTTTTGGGAAGCCTCAAGTTCTGCACAGGGAGGACGAAAGGGGGAAAGTATGTATTAATAGTCAAACCCAGTTTGTTTTTGATATTTTGATAACTACTAGTTTTCTTCTTCTTGAATGTTCCAGTGTGACATTTTAAATCATTGAGTGGGCATGGGGTATGGAGTCTGAATAAAATATTACAGTGCTGAGAAGAAGCCTTTTTCATGTCTGAAGTAAAAAAGGGAAAATTATGAAGTGAGAGGCACAAAAAATTGTCAGGAGAGAAAGAAAAAAAAACAAGTAAAAAGCTACAAACAGAGACGGAAAGACAGATTTACATGGAGAAAAAGCTGAGAGAGAGAATGTGAGAAACAGATATAGACACAGAGATCAAATGTTACAACGCAAAAGAGAGACCAGTGCATACAGTGTCAGAAAGCTTTTATTTTGGTTCTGCCCAAGGGTGGCTTTGTTTTGGGCAAATGTAGAAAAGTGGATTAGAAAATATGAAAGAGAATTTTATTTAGGTTTATTTCAGGTACTGATGGGTGACTTGGAGTGCAGCCCAAGCTCCTTAGGAAATATCATTATATTATTGGGGAAATGTTATATTTTTAGAGCCACCAAAAATTAGTTGAATAGTTTTCTTTCTTTTGTATGTCACTTTAGTAAAATAGAGTCCATCTTAGCCCAAGAGCAGAAAATGCCTCAAATTAACAAATGGCTACTGGTGAGGTTGGGTGAGGCTTGGGATACAGAGTAGGTCACTGTGGCATTTTATGTGAGATTGGTTGCCTTAATTGTATTTTCTTTTTTCTGTGTGTGCTGTTGAAGAATTTGTGTACTGTGCTGCAAACGGGGGATGTATTTGTGTAGAAGGGCACCTATTTTATTTATTTATTTCAGAGAAGGCTCAAGGGAAAGGGAAGGGGTAGAGATCATTTTGATTCTGTGTTTGTTATTTTTTGTTTTCTCTCTTCTTTCTTTGTCTGTATTTGTATTTGTTGTATTAAATAAAGTTAAGTCAGCACAAGTTATTTGAATGTGGATTTTTCCTCTCCCTAGAGGCAGCTGAAGAAGATGTCAGAGTGGGTTCTGCTTGTCCAGACAGGGACAGTTGTGACAGGGAGGGACGGAGTGGGGACAGAGATGTCATGTATCAGTCTGTCTGTGGTGTGTGTGTGTGTGTCTATGATGTGTGTCTCTCCCTTGCCTTTCTCCAGACCAGTGATCTTGTTTTTCAGTGTCTCCCTCTGCACCTCCCCATCTGCTTTCTGATCCTCCATCTGGTGGAACCTCTTCTGGGTGGCCTCTCTCGTCTTCGTTAGCTTGGCAATATCCTGCCGCATCTGACTCACCTCCTCTTCTTTCAACTGACAACAGGGGGGGACAAAGGGGGGGGGGTCGAGAGAAGCATTAATGAGAAGTAGCGTAAGGGCAGAGAAAATACTTTTCACTATGTACTGCCCTTCTTTTTACTCTAGATCTATAGTCTAGTAGTATTTGTCTCAGGTGTCTCCACTAATCACTCAGCCTTACACCTGATGGGTAGTTTATAAAAAGCCAAAGCTTGTTTTTATATGGTAACCCTGATGAAGACTTTATGTCACAATGTTGGTATCGGAACAATAAATTCTGCATCAGAGCTATGTGTGCGGCTACCTGTTGTAAGTGTTTGGTGGAATACAGTTCAACAGATGAATGCTTTCTGTCTTGTTCTATTACATGATGAACTGTGTCTAAGCAGAGCCCCCTTGTGGTTGAAGAATAGAATCAAATCCACCACCTATGACAAATCATCCCATGGCATGTATCCTCTAGTAATTAGGACTCCAGATCATTCTAAGCAAAAAGCCACTGGCATGATTTTTATTTAGAGTTTACATAAAATAATTTAAAAATCTTTACTTCTGAGCGTAAAGAGAATAAGGGCTCCACAGCTTGCCTCTATTCAAGATTCTTCATTGTATGCCATCATACTCTGTAGAGCAATCATTTTCATGCTTAGCATATATCATATCACAGTGCAGAATGTGGATGCGGTGAAGACAATGCGACAATGCGAATCCAATAGCTTTTCTTTTCACCGTACTGTTTCAGCACAGTGTTGCCTCACACTGGAGGAGGCCTTTGATGGAGCTGTAGTGACTAGTATGTGACTTTGCAATTAGGGCTCTATGTATGTCTTTCATCTGAGGTGTGTGAACTTACTATCAGCTCTATACACATACACAAGCATTCATGCACAAATACACCAGCCTGGGGGAGTGTAGTTGTTTCTATGCTGCTCAGGTGTGTGCAGCTGGTGGCCCAACATGCAGCCTACCTTCAGGTCGTTTGCGTTCTGCTGACTTTCCAAGGAGAGCTGTTCATTGGCCGATGAGAGCTGCTCGCCCTCCTGCTGCAGCTTGGTGTTCCTCACTTGTGTCTGCTCCAGCTCCTTGGTGACTCGGTCATTCAAGATCTGTCAGAGCCGGAGGAGGGTTGTGGGGTGGGGCAGAGAAGAATGGAAAGAGGCAGATGGATTGAAAGGCAGAAAGGGAAAGGGGAGTTCTTGTGTATACGTACGTGTGTGGTGTGTGTGTGTGTGTGTATATTGTATATACAGTATATATGCCTATGCCCCCTTGTCCCTCTCCACTGTTCACCTTCTGCTCCTTCAGCTGCTGCTCCAGTCTCTGTTGCTCCTCTTTGGCCCGTTGGGCCTGCAGCGTCAGGGCTTTGGCGTCCGCTGTCTGGGCCTCCATGTCAGTTTGCAGCTTCTTCACCTCCTTCTCCAGTTTCTCCTTCCGCCGCACCTCCCGGGAGATCTCGTTCTGAAGGACCTGGAGCTCCTGTTGGAGCTGGGTTTGGAGACACGGAACGGCAAAATGTTGGCATCAAGAACTGAATCCTACTGGGACTCTCTACCCTTCTCACTGTACTCTTAACAAAGTAAACTATCCTTTGTACTTTAGTCATATAAAAGGTAAAATTTCACTTATTCTTATAAATTTGATATGTTTGATGCACACTCTATGTGCATATGGCCTTCTGCAGACTTGTTAATGTGAATATAATGTGAATACAATACACATATTTGTGCATTCTGCATTGCTGTAAATTCACATACTCATTTCTTCAGTTCTACCATATCTCCCTTATTGTTATATTCTGCATATTATTTACCTGAGCATTATTCTTCAAGGCACTCTCTCTCTGGGACTCTATCTCCTGCTGGGTGGCGGAGGCCTTGCTTAAGTTCTCTCTCTGAGTCTCCACCGTTGTCTGCAGCTGATCCTTCTCCTTGGTCAGCTCCTCATTCATCTTCAGTAGATCATTTGCACTGAAAAACACATCACAGTCAATTTCTTTACCCATCCATCGTGCTTGAGAGCAATGGGAAATGTCATTAAATACTGGCTTTGGCTTTCAGTGATGCAGCTATGCAGCTTTGTAGAAAACACCTCCCACTTGAGGACAGATGACTCACCTGTGCTCTTTGCCCATGGACATGCTGGCTCGTTGTTCAACCATTCTTGTTAGGTTTGTGATTTCTTCTTTCAAATTCAGAATGATCTCCTTGTCCCTCATCTCCTTATCGTGAGCTGCATCAACCATCTTCCAAGCCTTGTCTAGCTCCTACAATGTAGAGCAGATTGCACAAAGGAAAAATCATCTCTCTCACCACATAACGCCATCAATTCGTATTTCTATTTTATTACAACACAATCCTTTCATGAAGTGTAATATCACTTCCATGTAAACACTTTGTAAATGACACCATACCAGAGCCATACACCAGACATGCCACACCATAATACATCCTCTCATGTTCTGGCAATATACCTTCTTCAGAGTTGTAATTGTTGTCTGATCCTCCTGGGCGAGCTTCAGTGCAGTAGCAGTTTTGGTGGTGTTGGACACAATCTCTGCATTCAGCTCCTTGCATTTGGACATGAGCCTCTTCTCACTGTCGTGGGACTTCCTCAGCGCATGGGTGAGCTTATCATACACCACACGGAACTTGTCCGAGCTCTTGTCCCCAACCAGCTCACTGAGGACCACCTGCAACTCTTTCTCCAAGGACTCAAATGTGTCCTCTCCCTCCTTCTGCCCTGGATCCTGGGAATTGACAAATGGAGTCACAAACCACACCAAATCGCACCAAGGCTGTGTGTGAGAGTGAGAAGCGTAAGCTAAATAGGCTACTGGACTTGGTTCCTATCTCGATGAAAAGGGAGATTCTAGTTAATATAAGGTCTGAGGGGACCTGGTATTAATTACAGCTGAACTCATTGTGCTGTTATCATAGGTTTGCACGTGGACCTGTGTGACTCCGTTGCTCAACAGACAAGCTATGCAGTTAAATGATAACTATGTGATACACATGCAGGATACAAGGTTAATACTGTTCCCCATTAATGGTAACGTTAAATGTTTTTACTTTGTTTCTGATTCTGTACGCTAGAGTTGGGGTTTGACAGTGTACATAAAGTCTGGTCTGACATCAAATTTGACCAAAACATCAGCTATAATGTTCTTTTGGTTCGTTATCTCACTGACTGTAACGTTAACGTGCAAGACTTTTACTAGCGTTATTAAGTTATCTAACGTAACGTTAACTAACGTGGCTTTAATGTTAACTAACGTTAGCTGTCAGTTAGGTTTACACAACTGTGTTCGTTATTAAAAGTTCCATGCGACCAAAACACTTGGCAAGGACACTTACCTCCATTATGGTTACCTAACGCTAAAACGCTCAAACCAATATCTATAATTTGTGTCTCGTTGTAAGCATGGACTGTAAAAAAAAAAAAAATAGTCGCGAAGCGTTGGTTTTAGTTTTCTCAATAAAAGCTGTTGTTGGTGGTTACGTAGCAACGGCTGATCTCGCGAGAGGCGGAGCCGCAGGTTAAACTTGGATCCGTTGTGATGGAATCCTCTGCCTGATATTGGCCACCTTGACAGTCCCATGCAAAATAAAAAATAATTTAATTTCGCTGTTGTTTCATTCCCCTGAAGCCCATAAGAGTATATAACAATCACTACTCTGACCAGCTGCAGGAGTGGGGGGGTCCATGGCCCCCCCACAGGTGTTACTATATTCTTATGAACGATGTATTAAAGGAAATAATTTTCAGTAGGTGGCCTCTACCAGACCCATATCAATGGCTCTGGCCTCTACATGACAGTTTATTAGATCACTTGAAACTTTAATGATCCTGTGTGGAAAATGGGTCGTTGTAACAGGATACAGTGGATACAGTGAAGGAAAATAGAATAAATAAGAATTAGAGCAAATAATGTTGTCTAAAATGCTTTTTAAAAAGTTCAGTGTTTTTATTTTCAATATAAGAAATGTTTAGGAACATCAACTGAGTGAAACTGTTTATTCTTAATTTCTGTGCAGCCCTTTCTTTGTACTTGGATGTGCTTGCTGCATTGTTTAAATACATTATGCGTATTATGTAATGTGTTAGTCATACACACCATGATGTTATGAGCTATGGCTCGATCCTCATAAAGTGTCAAATCCATTTCTTTTTTCAGTCACACTTTCTGTTGAAGTATTGTAAATAGCCAAAATATTTCACAACATGAGGCCTGTGTGTGTGTGTTTCAAATGTGTTTAGTGTAGCCTATTGTTAAAGTACAGTAGCCTTTGTGCGCCATTTTTGCAGCATGGCTGAACATAAGGTTTTGTCATAATCTTTCTGACCTTGGGCCTAAATATTTTTTGTTGTTATTTATAAATTATTTATATTTATTTATAAACTTTTGGGTAAACATGGGCCCATGGACTGTGTAGAGCTGCCATCTAATGTAAAACAACAAAAAGACCAAATAAAAGAAGCCTGATTACACTTTGGACTTACTTTCCAGTAGAAATTTCATTCAATAAAACTCCCCTGGTTGTAGTTTATGTACAGTTGTGCTATTTGTCATGGACCCCCACTCCTGCAGCTGATCAGAGTAGTGATAGTGAAACAACAGCGAAATTAAATTATTTTTCATTTTGCATGGGACTGTCAAGGTGGCCAGTGTCAGGCAGAGGATCACATCACAACACAAAACCTGCGGCTCTGCCTCTCGCGAGATCAGCCGTTGCTACGTAACCAGCAACAACAGCATTGAGAAAACTAAAACCAACGCTACACGATTCAACGCTATAACAAGACACAAATTATAAACATTTAATGGTTTGATTTAGATAACCACAATGAAGGTAAGTCCTGTTGCCTAGTGTTTTGGTCTTATGGACGTTACAACACAATTTTGTAAACCTAACTAGTTAAAGTGCGCCACGTTAGAGTTAACTTAAGTTAACGTTAAGTCTTCCAAGATAACGTTACACCCAGTGAGATAACGAACCTAAAACATACTTTTATTTGGCTCAAAGAAGAACATTAAAGTTGATGTTTTGGTCAAATCTGATGTCAGACCAGACTGCATGGAACCTGCACTGGTAGTTTTCTTTGCTAGCTAACGTTAACTTTCTGCTGTGTCGATATTAGCGTACAGAATCAAAAACAAAGCAAAAGCATTTACGTTAATGGTAAAGTTAAACACTTAACTAAACGGTAGCTTCTGACTTTGTACGATTGCATGTGTATCACATATCATTTGACTGCATTAGCTTGTTTGTTGAGCAACTGATTTAACGTTAGTCATACAGGTCCACAGCACAGGGAGTTCAGGTGTAATTAATTTCAGGTGCCCTGGGATCATACATTATATTAACTAGAAACTCCATTTTCATAGGAACCAAGTCCGGTCGCCTATAATTTAGTTTACGCTTCTCACTCTCACACACAGCCTTGGTGCAATTTGGTGTGGTTTGTGACTCCATTTGTCAATTCCCAGGACCCAGGACAGGAGGAGGGAGAGGACACCTTTGAGTCCTTGGAGAAAGAGTTGCAGGTGGTCCTCAGTGAGCTGGTTGGGGACAAGAGCACGGACGAGTTCCATGTGGAGTACGAGAAACTCTCCCATGCGCTGAGGAAGTCCCAGGACAGTGAGAAGAGACTGAATGCAGAGATTGTGTCCAACACCACCAAAACTGACACTCCCCTGAAGCTCGCCCAGGAGGATCAGACAACAATTACATCTCTGAAGAAGGTATATTGCCAGAACATGAGAGGCTACAATATGGTGTGGCATGTCTGGTGTATGGCTCTGGTATGGCCTAATTCACAAAGTGGGTTTTACTTGTTTTTACCACTTTGTAAAAGATAGATAGATCGACAGATAGATAGATAGACAGTAGAAAGATGAAAATTTATTCATCCCTGTGGGCAAATTAGTTTATTGCAGGAGCAAAAATAAATAGGAGTCAGTAGGGTTAGACAAATAGAGTATAAACAGTATAAAAAAGCACAATAAAAATAAGCAGTAAAAGACTAATAAAACAATAAAGCGGTTAAAATAGAATATACATGATGTGAAACAAACCTAATTCAACATACTCCCTCTTTTACACACTGTCCCACACCAAGATATCACAGTGACAGCATGCTCTGCTGTGGGGAGTTTAGATGTTCATATAGATATTGAGAACATGTCATTTGACTTGTGCCCCACCCCAAAACCCTCCTCTGACAGACCTTGAACAACCAAGTCACCAAGGAGCAGACACAAGTGAGGAACACCGAGCTCCACCAGGAGGGCGAGCAGCTCTCATCGGCCAATGAACAGCTCTCCTTGGAAAGTCAGCAGAAGGAAAACGACCTGAAGGTAGGCTGCATGTTGGGCCACCAGCTACACACACCTGAGCAGCAGAGAAACAGCTCCACTTCCCCTGTGTATTTGTGCATGAATGTTTGTATATGTTTAGAATGTTTGTGTGTGTGTCTGTGTGCATATTTTTGAATGTGTGTAGAGAGAAAGATTGAGAAAAAGAGCAAGAGTCACAGAGCTGATAGTAAGTTCACAAACCTCAGATTAAAGACATACATAGAGCCCTAATTGCAAAGTCACATACTAGTCACTACAACTCCATCAAAGGCCTCCTCCAGTGTGAGGCAACACTGTGCTGAAACAGTACGGAGAAAAGAAAAGCTATTGGGTTCACATTGTGAGTCTTTATGCTTAGAAAGATCTGGAGTCCTAATTACTAGAGGATACATGCTCTGGGATGATTTGTCATCGGTGATGAATTCTATGCAACCACAAGGGGGCTCTGCTTAGACACAGTTCATCATGTAATAGAATAAGACAGAAACAAGTACATCTGTTGAACTGTATTCCACCAAACACTTACAACAGGTAGCCGCACACTTATAACTCTAATGCATAACATATTGTTCAGATACCAATGTTGTGACCTGAGACAAATACTACTACAGTAAAAAGAAAGGCTATCCATAGCAAAAGGTCTTTCAAATAATTACTAAAATGCATAGTAGTAAAAATGTATTCAACCACCAGAAAAAAAGGGATAAAATGAAATTATTTTTGCCCCAACCAGTAACAGTGTGATCCTCTTGAGAATGGAGGGGAAAATTGCATGATAGCCCTAATGCTGGTAACACAATAATTGGCTCTCCATCCCTTTTTGTCTGCCCTCAGATGAAAGAAGAGGAGGTGAGTCAGATGCGGCAGGAGACTGCCAAGCTAACGAAGATGAGAGAGGCCGCCCAGAAGAGGTTCCAACAGATTCAAGGCACATCACACACACACACACGCACATACACCGACACACGACATGAACCGTCTCCGCCTCTCTGTCCCAGGCCGTCCCTCCCTGTCACAACTGTCCCTGTCTAGATAAACTACTGTGTTTTCATGATTAATCAGATGATTCTTTAGCCTGAGAGTAGTTGGAGTAAAAAGTGAAACTTAAATGCATGGTTTGGTTCATGTATTGCTAAATGAATAGAAATTATAGAGGCAATGACTGGATGTTTTTTAATTCTTCTTGTTCAGGTCACCTTAATTACCTCCGCCAAGGAGGTTATGTTTTCGGTGCCGTTTGTTTGTTGTCTGTTTGTTTGCCTGTTAGCAGGATTACGGAAAAACTACTGGCCCGATTTTCATGAAACTTGGTGGAAGGGTGTAGCATGGGCCAAGGAGTAACCCATTAATTTTTGGAGCGGATCCGGATCCCAATAATAGCACGAACCTTGGTGGAGGTCGGCGCTTTTACAACACTTTGTTGTGCAGCTAATAGGGAACCGACCGACAAATTCCAGTTTCACCTGGTCATTGAGCTACACAGAGGCCAAAGAACCATGTAAATACCACGTGAATGAAAAGCAGGTGTTATTACTGGCAGGGACATCAGCAGTTTGGATGGCTGGGGGAGGGAATGTTTGGGGTACAGAAATTTTAATAAGGCTGTTCTTACAGTAGCAATACTTTGCTGAAAAATCAACATAATTACAACATAATTGTGGGCATTAGAAAAGAGACAAACAAGATCACATGGTTAGAAATAGACAAATAGCCCTAAATAAATCAAATGCACCTTTACAATTGTATAATATTGTTTTCATAAGCAGCAGGGGATAAAATCAAACAAAATTGAAAAGATGGACTCCTTGACATAAGCTGTTGCAATCAAAATTAAAAATCAATATATGAAATATTTTATTGTTTTTTTCATAATATAGTTTTCATAATTTCAAATTCAGGAGCCATGGCACAAGATGTGTCAGAGTCTGTCTCCATGGAAACTGTCTGTCAAAATGGACTCGTTGAATAACATCTGAAAAGGGGGCAAAATTGATCATACACCAATTTACTTATATGATTTGAAAATGGAAAAGTTAAGAGTTAAGAGTAGTTAAGATACTTCAGTTCAAAATTTAAAAATTCCCGTCCTAGTGTTAAAGAGAGAGGCTAGGTCTGAGTAATGAATCATCTCAGCAATTAGCGCCTGTCCTTACCTGAGTATTCTTGATGGGCTGTCTGATGTTGTGATAGATGAGCTAAAAAGCTCTGTCACATTAATAAGTGTCGCCGGGGTGATGGATGGCAGTCCAGGAGCTGACATTGGGGTCAACAGTCTCATTTACGGTGAAGTGACCATTTCTTATTACAACCTGATGCTCATGCTTTCTGACACTGTATGCACTGGTCTCTCTTTTGCTTTGTAACATTTGATCTCTGTGTCTCTATTTGTGTTTCTCACATTCTCTCTCTCAGCTTTTTCTCCATGTTTATCTGTCTGTCTCTGTTTTTAGCTTTTTACCTATTTTTTTCTTTCTCTCCTGACTATTTTTTGTGCCTCTCACCTGATAATTTTCACTTTTTTCCTTCAGACATGAAAAAGATGAATATCAAAAACAAACTGGGTTTGACTATTAATACATACTTTCCCCCTTTCTTCCTCCCTGTGCAGAACTTGAGGCTTCCCAAAAGCAAGCCAAAGCATACAGGAAAAATGAGCTGGTCAGAGGCAGAGACATTTTGAATAAGGTATGTGCTGGACTGCAGGTTATTGGACACAGAGGGAATGGTGTAAGGTATATTGTCACTTCCAGTCACCTATTCCTGTCAGAGCCCACATGAAGATGCCTCCTCGTTTTAGTATAAATCTTATGATACAACTGCTACACTGCAACAAGACATACCTGAATGCCCATTCATATGTAATTGGCTCAGGCAGGACTGCGCCACACACTAGCATGCCAAGACACACCAATTCATGTGAGCTATTGTGGCTTGATGGAGAGAGAGAGTGGAAGAAATGTCGTCGGCTATTTCAGCCACACCCATTGCTGACAAGCAAGCACACAGCCATTCAATCTCCATAGACAAACACTGGCAGTAGAATGGGCTGTACAGAAGAACTCTCTGACTTTCAACATGGCACTGTCATAGGATGCCACCTTTCCAACACATCAGTTTGTCAAATTTCTGCCCTGCTACAGCTGCCCCGGTTAAGTAAGTGCTGTTATTGTGAAGTGGAAACGTCTAGGAACAACAACAGCTCAGCCAAGAAGTGGTGCCACACAAGCTCACAGAGCGGGACCGCCGAGTGCTGAAGTGCGTAGCGTTTACAAATTGTCTGTCCTCGGTTGCAACAATCACTACCGTGTTCTAAACTCTGCGGAAGCAACGTCAGCACACCAACTGTTGCTTGTAGCTACCTGTAGCTGCTGTCAGTAGCTTCATGAAATAGGTTTCCATGGCTGAGCAGCCACACACAAGCCTAAGATCACCATGCGCAATGCCAAGCGTCGGCTTGAGTGGTGTAAAGCTCGCTGCCATTGGACTCTGGAGCACTGGAAACGTATTCTCTGGAGTGATGAATCACACTTCATTCTAGACAACTGTGTGCTTCCACCTTTGTGGCAACAGTTTGGGGAAGGCCCTTTCCTGGTTCAGCATAAAGCTAGGTCCATGCCAACTTCGAGCCAGGCCTAATCGCCCAACATTAGTGCCCGACCTCACTAATGCACTTGTGGCTGAATGGAAGCAAATCCCTGCAGCAGTGTTCCAACATCTAGTGGAAAGCCTTCCCAGATATGTGGGGACTGACTCCATATTAATGCCCATGATTCTGGAATGAGATGGGCAAGTGTCCACAGACTTTTGGCCATGTAGTGTATGTGCTTGTATTTGTGTGTGCGCCTCAGTGTGCCTGTGTGACTGCATGTGTTTCCCCATCATCAGAACATGATCAAAGCTGCACAAGCAACAGAGGAGCAGCAGAACCTTGTGAAGCTACAAGAGCAGGACAAGAAGAGCCTGAACCAGGAGATCCACAACTACCACCAGGAGGCCCAGAAGCAGCGCAAGATCATCCAACAGTTGGAAAAAGACCGTGACCGCTACATCAACAAGACCAGCAGCATCACGCAGAAGGCAGGTCATGCACCATCACAGCCACCCAGCTAAGTTCAGGGCAGAACCATGTCAAATTGTACTCGCAAATAATGTGTCACATGCATGGGGTTTACTGAGTCAGGACTTACTCAAACATCAGCAGTCAAACATTTGTGTTTATGGAAATCAAGGAATTATTTATATTACTCCAAGGGTGGGAATCCTGCCCATTAGCCTTGGCCTGTATCATATGGAGCCCTCCTGTCTGTGTGGAGTAAGACTTCCCTCCCTTCCACAGGTGAAGCAACACCTGGATGACATTGAAGTAAAAGAGATGGAGATCTTTGAGGGCAAGAAGAAGGTCACTGAGTTGGAGCACAAGCACAAACTGCAAGAGAACCTGCTTGACACTGTCACGTCTGAAAGGAACCTCTACAGCAAAAACTACATTGAGGCTCAGGTAGGGACGATGTGTGCTGCTGTCCACAACTGATGTTCAACTCGTTAGTCGCTCAGTCTGTCAGTCAGTCCTGTACCGTCTGTCTGTCTGGCCCAGGATGACATCACGGAGATGAAGAGGAAGCTGAAGATGATGAACGGCCAGGTCTTCCAGCTGAGGAATGAGGTCAGTGGGAAGGATTTGGCCCTGGCTAAGGATCAGCAGGAGAATAAGCGGGTGGTGAAGGACAATGAGGCCCTGAAGGTACTGCAGCTAATCTTAGTGAGATATGCGATTTTGCTCAGTTTTGAGGAAAATCGATGAACAAAATTATTAAATGATTACACTGAGATTTTATCCTTTTTTGCCTTTTAAGTTAATGTAATTTGTGCCAAGTCCAGAAGCTCATTTTTAGCAACTATATAAGTATTAGGATGCTTTGTGTTTACCAGTTTCCCATAAAAATCTGCTCTTCCGCTCCCTCAGGTGTGCTACAGTACATTCTTGGGGTAGATCTATACTTGGAATGTAAGTGTAGTGTAGGTAGTGATAATGGTAATGCGATATTGTACTGGGCTCTCGGGAACCATATTTACCACACTAATAAGTGTGTGTCTGTGTGTGAACCCCTCTCTGTGTCCTGCTACAGGGGGATCGGCAGTCAATGAAGCAGCAGGTGGAGGAAACAAAGCAGCGCAATGACAGCCAGAAGGCAGAAGAGCAAAAACTGCACAAGATCATAGCCGACGCCGATGCTGAGCAGATCCGACAGAAGAAACAACTGGACCAGGTAAAGGAACAGAGAGAGAGATGTGAAGAAACAGACACCAAGAGAGGAAAAGGAAAAGGGGTTGTGAGTTTTCCTTGCTTCAATGAGCACACCGGCTCCCCTGACAACTGCAGGGATGTAAGAGACCAAAGTCGAGGTCTGCAGCATCGCTAAACACCATCTGAATACCCGAAAACCCCCTGTCTTGACACAGAGTCATTTCCCTACTAAACACTGTTTAGCTATACCCTACTAAACACTGTTTAGTAGGGTATAGCGGGTGTAGACAGCAGCAGTGATTAAAATGGGAGCGTTTCTGTTCTGAGAGACAGATGAAGACACGCAGCTGAGACCCATCCGGTTTAGAATGGGGGTAAGTACATAGAGTGAACGAGAATCACATGGAGCTAATCCACTGCTGTTCATTGTTCAGCGGAAGTCTTCCCTCTCTCACCGGCGTACAGTTGCCAACTGAATCAAATGAACAAAAGAATCAATTGAACAAATCTTTTCACTGAGTGATTCAAAGAACCCAATCTCATAAAAGAGCCAAACTTTGAATCATTATTTACTACTATTTTAAAATGTGACGTTCTCGACCTTTGTTGAACATTTAGGTGTCACGCATACAACAACTTTCAGCAACAATAAAATTATTAAACTCTCAGTTACAAAACGCAAATATTCTTTTCTTCATTTTGCTGTGGCAGCACGAAGTAGCCGAGCTCTGTACCACTTAATTTCTTAAATAGTCTGCAAAAACAGCTACCTTTGTGTCAGGGTCCGTTTTGTTAATTCTCTAAAAAGTACTTGAATACACGATGAGTTGTAATTACGACTGTCAACCTCGGAAGTAGGAGCTTATGAGGAGTGCCTGAAGGCAGCAAGACCAGATTGACAGCCAAAAGGCCCGCAAGAAACTTTGGATCCAAGAATTGCCAAATGGCTTGTGTGTTAATCATGGGTACTGTATCTAGTAAAACACATGGGGATGGGACAATGTATCAAAATTCAATATATTGCAATACAAAAATGTGACAATATCAGCTTCTGCTGTAGTAATCACAAATGAGATGGCTTGCCCATCACAACTTCACAAGCTCTCCGTGAAATTATATTATTTGCACTTTGTGTTTAAATTCCAGCAAGCCAGTGCCATTGCTAGAACGATTTGTGGCTCAGAAATAAACCTAATTCTGCACAGTCAGACATTGTTGTTATTGAGCTTTTATTTGTTACATCGTATCGTGGTTGAATCGAATTGTGAAGCCCATGTCGCATATCGAATCATATCGTGGGATAAGCATATCGTCCTATCCCTACATAGTAAGTGCATTAAGTAAATTTTTACTGGTGTTAATTTCCCACCCTGTTGTGTGTTTATTTGTGTGTTTATTATTCACTTTCACTATGGCCAAGGTGATCAGAGAGCGGGACAACCTGGGCAAGCAGCTGTTGCGCCGCAACGAGGAGCGGGAGCTGCTGTACGAGAAGATCACCATCCAGCAATCCATCCTGACCAAAGGGGATGTCCAGTACAACCAGCAGGTGGAGGACTTCTGCCTACTCAAGCAGGAGATCAAGCGGCTCCGTCACGAGAAGGGCAACCTGGACAAGACTGTACCTAATGCAGAAGACCTGAGGTAAAAGACAAGGACAAAGAGAGGCTACAGACACAATGCAGTGGTTTTAGTGTTGAGTAGAAGAAGGGTAACCTGATTTCCCAGATGGTTTGTTACACAGAACCATCTGGGAAGTCGTCATTGGAAACTGTTTGGAAAAGGGCAGGCACTTTCAAAAAATACTTGGCAGGTGATTGGCTGAACCATCTGTCTATCACCGTCTATCACGGGCTAACTTCAGCCAATCAGATCAACGAACCATATAAACAAACTCTTGCCGAAGCCAGTTGGGAGTTCAGAAATAACTGATGTTATAGCAGCATCTACGCTACCCTCTTTAGGAACCGCCATTGTTCGAACAGTCGCTTCTCACTGTCGTAAACCACGCCCCCAGCTGCCCTCATAGGACGCTGATTGGTCCGCACCGCTGTGGTTCGGCCACAAACGCATAACTTGAATCCTGGCAAGATGGATTCTTGCGTGATCGTGATCTCGCGAATCCAGCTGCCTCGCAAGGTAAAAAGAAGGGTAGGATTCAAAGAAAGAGGGAGCGAGATGGAGCGAGATAGAAAGTAGGACCTATGGACACTTGGGTCTTACGTCTTCTCCCCTCTCCTCAGAAAAGGCTGGTTTCACAAGGAATTTCATGATGATATTTCAAGATGAAATGGATGGGGCTGCAGTGATGGAATACTTCACTTGCCTCTCTAAACCCTTTCCAATTATTCTTGTTCATTCCATCCCCCGGAGATCCTGTAACTATAGAAAGCCCTGTGTGTCTAGGGAGACACATACAGTATTGGTACATTTCTCCCAACCCACCCACATCTCCACTAATTGTGGAGTCAGGAGAACCGTACAGAACGCACCATATGCTACTCCCAGTAACTGGCTCATGAGCTGCCAACCACTGAATGGAAAGCTGAAATTCTGCAGGCAACCAGATGGACCCCTAGGAATCACACACATGCAAGCACATGCACATCTATACATGTGGGTCTATGTTATGTTGATGGCCCTGGCCTCCTGTGGATGGCTTTGTACCATTATGTCCATTATCCACTCTTGCTCCACACTTTTTCAGATGTCTCTGCATGTGTGTGTTTGCAGACACAGGCATCACCCAAAGCTCTCTAGTATGTATCATCAAGTTTATTTATCTGCTACCCTGTGCTTTGTTTTGATATCTATCCATCCTGTCTTTGCACAGAGTTTTTTTGTGCTATTTATCTGTGAGAAACTTAATTATGAAGACAGATTAAAAAGAGTGTGACATGTGGTTGTGTGGGCCGTGTTGCAGGCGGGAGCTCTTCCACCTGCAGAGGGAGCTGCTCAGAGAGAGGACGAGGTACCGCGCCATGGAGGAACAGCTGGAGAAACCCATGAAAATTCACCGCTGGAGAATGCTGGAGGTGAAGGACTTGTGTGTGGGCTTGCTTTAATGTTAGCAGGACACTGGACACTTGCCTGCTCACTCATTGTGACTTAAAAGAGTGTCAGCTAAAAGGACTAAAATGGTGTAATTGGTAAAGGGGTACTATGCTAGTTGAAAGTATGTGTAAGTGATATGGACAAGATGTTCAAAGCAATCTCTCTAAAAAGAATTAAGACCCTTCACACACTGAGCAGAGTAAACGCAAGTTATGCAGAGAAGAAAAGGTCACGTCTCTGTCTGTGACGGCCGTTAACATTCTGTAAATGACTCTCCCCACAGGCCAGTGACCCCAGCAAATACGAGCTCATCCTGAAGATTCATTCCTTACAGAAACGCCTGATCGCCAAGTCCCAAGAAGCGGTGGACAACGAGCTCTTACTACAGGTAAACACTCTGCACTCACTCATAAGCGCACCCACGTACACACACGCACACATGCACACACACCGCCTTGGATTAATCCAGTTTTCCCATAGGCTCATCTGTGGCACCGCCACAAGATCAGCATGGCTGCCACAAAATCAAAAGTTGGTCAATGTATAGAGATTTTGGGGAGCAAAACATGCCATCAGCCCCATCTCCACTCTGTTTCTTCAGCATTTTGCACTGTGCACAGACATAATGGTTGTGGATTTGCTTCCATTTAATTTAGCATGTTTCAATGTATCCCTAAAATGCTGCAAATTTATCGGCAGCTATTAAAGAGAAGATGTTGGTAGTTGTGGACATGTTCTGTCAGCTTCTCTTCAAATGATTCCGCCATCTGTCCTGGCATCTGTCACATCACTGGGCATAAAGTTGTGGTTACTGCCTATACTGTGGGTATGTGCATATTGCACCTTGCAGACACGTAACGTAATTTTTTGTGGATGTGCACAAAAAGCTTTCCCAGGACCGCAGGATACGCGTGACAGCCATCTTGCGAACTTGTGCGCGTAATTAAAGTAAACTACGTTTCTGCCCTTAATTGCATATTGCCTTCACCAGCTGGATTCCACTGGACACACCACTCTCACTGTAGGTAAGCACAAGTAGGCTAATTAACCCTAAACAACCACCGCCAAAAGTAAATTGTCTTATCCTATTGGTCCAGGGGCGCACTGTGGCCACATTGAACACAAGTGTAAATTCAGTTGTGTTTTTAGTCCACATACGATAACTACGTAGGTGGAAATACTTCAGCAGTCTTGCCTTTGTTTCCGTATCCAGTCCTCTGAACAGCGATGCCACTGCCCACAGCTGAAATGAAAGCAGCTGCATAAAACAGCCTTCCCCTCCCCTCTGCTGCCGTCTACGTTATGTCAGGTGTCTAAGCCGGCTTCTTGCTCTGTTTCGAAAATGAAAAGTGCATAACAACACAACTTGACGAGTTGACGCCCTCTACCAAATGACCCGAACCCACGCTTCTTTCAAAATGTAAACACTGGGGGAGGAAAGTGATGTGGTTGTGTGAATTTTGTTCAAGAAAGTACATTTGGAAAGTCAAAGTGGACTTGATGTGGACAATGTAGGTACAAATTAAAGCTGGGCTAGGCAATTGTTTTAGAGCCATTTTGGTAATATTTGGTGAAATTCTCTGTACATCCCAACAGCAATTGATAAATCAAATGCTCTGAGAAAAAATCTCTCTTAGGTCTCTGTGACTGTACCAGGTCTTGTAATCAGATATAATCAAAATGCTTCTTAGATAAATTGCCTACTACTAGCTTTATGGTTGTACATGCACCCACCTGAGCATCATTTGGAGGGAGGAGTTACAGGAGGGAGGGAAGAGCAGAGAGCAGAGAGGGAGGGGTGGATTTTTTTGTTGTATACTTTCAAATTCTTGTTCATTTAAAAGTTGCCTACCCCAGCTTTAATGCCAGGTGTAAAGGGGGTCAAAGGTAAAATGAAAGCGTTAAATAGTTGACAAGAATAGAACTTCTCAACTTGATTTAAATTTGAACAAAAAAACATAAACCTCAATGTCTTAGACACATAGAGTTAATTTTCTGTTCAAGTAAAAAAAATCAAAAAAGTTGCCAGGCTTTTCTGTAACAGCAGCGATATTCAGTGCCTTTCCACTCATTCAGTATGTAGGCTCACTAACTCTACATTATTCTCTCTCTCTCTCTCTCTCTCTCCCTCTCTCCCTCCCTCACCAAGGACAATGAGAAGCTGTATGTGGAGTTGAAGTACATTCTGGTGTGGCAGCCCGGTCCGGAGGCAGCTGAGCAGCTCCAGCTTTGCCAGTGGATGATCAGAGAGAGGAACAACAAGATGAAGGTCCTCAGTCATTTTCATTTCATCCCTTCGTCTTTTTTCTTGCCAGCTAAAGCCCTCTGTCTCTTTATTTTTGGTTGCCAGTCCTTAATGCTACACAGTAAGAGGACCCAGACTCACATTTTCAGGCGTCTCGGTGCAGTTAGTTGGTGCCACCCAAGGTCAAATGGCATTGTTCTTACCTGGTCAAACGAACCAAACTCAAGGAGTGAACACTCCAGAGTTCCAGTCAACCTCTCCAAGCAGCTTGGTGTGAACAAGCCCTTTTAATTCACACACCATGAAAACATGTTGGATAGATTTTAGGGAAAGATGAAAAAGTTCTGACCATTTCTTCTCATTCTGTGACTCCTTATTGTGCTCAGTCTTGAGCTTGATCTCGGTGTGGTTCTTAGGATGCTGAACAATACTTTTTTCTTGAGCCTTGTAGCCTACTTGAGAATGATAATATTACAGTATTCGACCCAGATTCAGTCTTCTACCCACCAACTTTGATTTTGACATTAAACAACATAATTGTAAATAAGCAATTAGATACAATCTGCAATTTGGCAACTTGTTGCCGCCACTTTTTTATCTGTGTTGGACTATGGTGATCTTTTATATATGCATACCTCTGCTCAGTGTCTTCATATGGTTGATACAGCTTACCATGCTTCCTTACCAATTGTAAAGCTCTGACTCACCACTGTGAGTTATACTGTCGGGTAGGATGGCCTGCTCTGGCCACCCATAGGCTCTGTCACTGGTACACTTTTATATATAAGGCAATTATTGGTCTGCTCCCATACTACCTATGTGTCTTTATCACGCAGAAAGGTGCCGGACAATACTCTTTGCGTTCTCAGGACTTCTTTATGCTTTCTGTCCCAAATGCCCGTACGGAAATTGGAAAAAGGGCATTTGTGTATTCTGCACCCTCGTTGCAGAATGACTTGAAACTCAATGAATTAATCTCATTACATGCTTTTAAATCCAAAATGAAAGAATTAGAGTCAGATTCCTTAAAATGTCATTGTTTTTAATTTACCTGGTTAGTTCTTTTTAATTTTGTCTCCTTTTGTGTTTTCTGTCTGTAATTATGTGTTTTTATTCATGCTGCTGCCGATCTTGGCCAGGTCTCCCTTGAAAAAGAGATTCTTAATCTCAATGGGACTTTCCTGGTTAAATACAGGTTAAATAAAATAAAATAAAAAAATTCTCTCCAACTCCGCAGGCGTTAACAGCAGAGCTGAGAATGTTCCAGTCAAACACCAAGGAGTGCAAGAATGACAACGAAGGGTTGGACAGCGAACTAGAGAACATTGAGAATTACCTTAATCAGAAACAACAGAACAGGTAAAATTAACCAGGTAAACGTGTTTGTGCGTGTGGTGTTTGCATATAACCACAGCTCTATATTGTATGTGTTGATTTTGGGCAGTAGACATGTATCTGTGTGTCTTTGTGTCCATGTGTTTTTGCCTTGTGTTTTCATGTGTCTCTTGGATTTTAAAACGTGGCATTAAAAATGCAGGGGCTTAGGTGTGCTATTATGGCTGCTCCCTCTTTTCCCTCCTTTTTAGAGTACAAAAACAGAGGCACAGTAATAAAGTCAACTTCTCTGTAGATGACCTTTAATATGGGCAGCGAGGGCTCTTGACATGTGGTAAATGACACTTCAAAACAGAAAATCTGACAGGTGAACACAGAGGCAGCCAGGGTAGAAGGCCAGGCTATCAATGAGCCAGAGAAATGGCCGACCTCTCTGTCTTCAACTTGACTGGACTTTAATAGAATCTCCACTCTGATCAAAATATAACAAATGAAATCGACTAACCTCCGCAGCCCCATCGCGCTGTGTTCCAGGCAAGTTCGTAATTACTACATATTGATGTAACATTGATTTACATCTAAAGCCTTTTTTTGGTCAGGGATATTAAGGGAGGTGTGTGTGTTTGTGTGTGTGTGGAGGTGTATTACTTGGCTTTTTGAATCCCAAAAAGATAAGAGAAGTGACCTGTTGCCATGGGAAAACTCCTCAGGCTTATTTCCTTTTCCTCAGTCCTGCAGGAGGAGCTGGACAGACAGATAGTCAGCATGAGACTTCTCTGTATACAACGCCTCCAAGTCCTTGAGAGTATGTTGTGATTTTCTTTTTCCTTTTCCCATAGGGGCCTAGGATATGTTATATCACAATGTCAATGCTAAACTGTGATTTTAAAAGGGGTTCAGAGGGTTCCTCTGTAAACTTGGTAATCAGTATCATATGAACATTTTAATTTCACCATTTATATGAGCCAAAAAGAAAAATGTCATCACATTGTTATTTAATAAAGAGAGGATTTCATGTTTGAGGTTTCTCAAGTCTGATCTTTCAGACGAGACCGTTCACAGACTGGACCTGGTCTTGATTGTCACTCCTTTCTGTTTAAATCCTTCCAGTCAGTTTACAGCATTTTAATTAACAGTCCCTGGGGAATGCCTCTAACCAGGTTACATCATTTAAAATGGGGGGAACTTCACTGTCTGCGGGGTCCAATAATGTAACTGTTTTGTATATAAAGACTTATTCTTCAAGTAATGCCCAATTAACTAAAATGTATTGCTTTGCATAACATGAAGCTCACCATTCTCACCCCAAAGCATAGTGCATTTGAAAACAAATGCATGAAAAAAAAAAAATGGAACATCTAATTACTGGGCCACTTCAGGGGACTTCAGTGTTTGCCTACAATTAATTAGTCAATTTAATGATTTTGGGCATTTTGAATATATAATGCCATGTCTCTTTATCCTTGTTTACCACTAAATTATGCAAATATCACACATCTCCCTGTCTTATGTTTGGAGGCTAAGATCCTCACACTATTATATTTGTGCCAAAAAGTACAGTACCAGGATGGAATGAGTCAGTAAACTCATCATATTATAACTCATTGTAAAGGGATACAAACAATTCACATATATATTACACATGTGTATGTTACATGTATGTAATGTAGTTGCAGTGGTAGCAGTAGTGGTAGTATTTCTAACTAACACTAACTAACACACAGCTGTAGTTGGAAGAACAGTGGAAGGACCATTCTGCCCATTCAAGTTCTGTGGTGTAGATTTAATAAGGGAGATCAATACAGGATGATGACTTTTACCAGGATTCACCTCATCTGTGAAAAGAGGAAATGTTTTTTTTTTACATTCAGTTTTAAGGCCTTAAGTGTAGAGAGTGCACTTACCTGCTACCTCTGTGTTACAGTAGCTTGCTGAGATCTTGGATGCTTGCCGACAAGTGGTCTTGATCCCAGGTCTTCCAGTTTAAGGACGGTCTTCCTACTTACTACACCCTGCTGTCCAACTCAAGGCTTCTCTGTCTTCTCTGCAGCGACTCTGTTTTGTGTGTACTGTCTATCTGTCTATGCCCAGTTAAACCTTTGAGTTCACTTCAGCATGTTGTGGTTTCATGCATAACAGCTTCAGGGTTTAGATGTCAGATGGGATTCTTTGTCAGATCTGTAAGCAGGGGTGAATTGTTTCCATAATTGGTCACTAATGTAAACTTTGATGCACGCTGCTTTAACATGGTGTACGGGCATGCATGCTGAATAACAATGAACAAATCATCTTAGAAAATTTAAACATTTTAATAAATAAAAATTGATGTAATATACACCATTATGAATATACAACTACAACAAGCATACCAAGACATTTGAAATACAAAAAACTGACATTTCAATTTAGTTGCTTTAAAAGCTTCAATTTTTAGGAAGAGTGGGGGTGAGCAGGAATTACAGTAGCCATACATTCTTGTTAGTGTTTGTGCCAACAAATATAAAAAGCATGACGATCATGAGCGCTGACTTCTCAGAGATGAACATAAAAACTGGATAGTTACATATCTAGGTTAAAGATTTCCATGAAGAGAAATTCTGAGGTACTGAGTTGTCTACGTCTGTAACTAACAGTGAACACACGCACACATTTTTTTTTTGTTTTGTTTTTCCATAAGGTCATAATAACAAAGCCCATTAAAAATGAATTCTGTAACTCAAACCAGTCCAAAACATCTCAGGAAGACCAAACAATTAGGAGGAGACAATGAATTCAGTACAGTTTTTTTTCTCTACACTTGTATTGCATTTAGTATGATTTTGGAACCCAAAAAAAGATGTATGAAAACTTGCACTTGAACATGAAACTGTCAGATATACAGAGGCTCCCAAAGGTATTGATGCAGTTTAGTGTAAGCAGGGATGCACAGACCTGTTACGATAGTTTTAAACTGCATCTTTGTGAGACAACGTTTTGACGCCTTCTAGGATCTTCACCCATTCAAACAAACAGTGACACGACATAAAGGGGTTCATATGAAAGCAGCAACCTCCATCTAGTGGTGGGATGTGGAGCAGTTTGGCTGCAGAGTCTATTTAGTTGACTTCGACTTCAATGTATGAAGCTGTATGGAAAAGTCTCAATTTTGCCATTTCCCATCACCAGGTGGATGTTGCTGCTTATATACCTATACCTGTATATACAGTCTAGCTCTGTAGGTCGGTATATGTGTTTACTTGAGCAGACAAACACCCTGAAGGGATTTAAACATTGTCTCATAGATAAATACCATCGGGAGCATCAAAACTCACGGTGAGCCCCACTTGCTCAATTGGATAACATGACTTCTCACCCTGGGCTCAGCACCAAACGCAATCATGTGCGTACACTATTAACCTTAAACTCTATATTCGCAACCACCAATACATTAGACTTTGAAGCACTGTAAGATTTTAGACCGAAATCAATCAGAAAGTCGTAAAACCCAATGTGGAGAAAAACATGAAACCATTATGAAATGTGTTTTCTATTTTAAATTTCCTTCCTTCAACATTTGCCACTCAGAATGTTAGTCCTATCTGTTTATTCCCTGAAGCACCAGCAGAGTGAGAGCAAAACCTCTCACGCTCATCCGTGACCATTTATACTGGATCAAACTCTTGAATGGAATCAGTTGTTATTCTCCAATAACGCCATGAGTTACTGGCCAAACACCAACCTACAGTACAGTACAGGATTGTGTAGCTACATTTTGTCTGAAGCAAGGAAATAACAAACTCAAAAAGCACCATGGATGTATTTAAAATAGCACCAGTTGTCAGGATGTATACGGCGTAATGGCGATGTGCAGCACTGAATTGAATGTCACCGATATCCGGAGTAACTTTAGCAGCTGCTTGCACTGCTCATCCTCGGGGAAAAAAAGCAAGAGAACATACATCTCAAACAGTGTGGAGAAATCACAATTTACTTGCACATGCTTCTGTTCAGAAAACCAAAAGAAAACGTCTGGATCCCCTAAAAGTCAGTTCAAAGCAGCGTCATGAAGCACTGTGTCTGTTACATACATATATACGCTGTAAAACATTTCTACTTGCACAGTCTGTGGATTAGATGAGTATAGATTACATTTATATGTATGTGCTCTGCTGCGGTACAGATTGCGAGGGGAGCACCGTTGGAAGGGGATCGCACTGCTCTCGAATTCGCTCATGCCAAAGACATAAAAGATACAGTTCTAAGGGAGAATCGGGTCGTGGCAAGGTAAAAAGTGTGTGAATGCATATAAGCCGGCCTGGAGAGTGACTTCAAAATATAAAGAACCCAAAGAGAGAAGAGGTGAAGCGGAGGTGAACCGCCGGCCCCCTTCAGCAGTCCCGGAAGTGCTCAATGTGTTAAGGTCATGACCCCACAAATCACTCTATCAGATACAAATTAGGTTTGTCTGCTGTTCACACCGTCCAAAACTCGCTGTATCTCTCTCTGATATACAGTGCAGTTACAGCCATTTTTGGTTATTTCTTTTGTCTTGTTTTGTACAGAACTGAAAGGTTTAGCTTCAGACACACGTCATATTTCTCTACTTCGACTCTGCATCGCTACGGTATAAAGCAACAAATAGATATAAAAATAATAGAACATAGACTTATACATTCTTGAAAACAATTACTGTCCCCAAATATAGATACTCATATAACCATTTTGGTTTTCGTATATTTTCTATATTTCTCGGATCTATAATATTAAATTCTTAAAACTATTTTCTAGCATGTAGAAGATGTCCATCACTCACATATAGACGCTGGTCTGTCCCGTGTTATAATGCGTCACTGAGGCAGACCCTACACTACTCAGTTCCCACTCAGTCTTCAATATACTTTGTGTGCATCATATTTTTGTATACAAAAAATATATATGACAAGGTATGCTTATTTTGAAATATTATTTACACTGTGTGACAAAATCTTTTTTTTTTTTTTTTAACGTGCATCTGAAATCTCTAATGCTTCTTCACACACTCAAGTTTGGACATGTCTTTATTAGGGGGGGGGGGGGGGGGGGGGCAAAAGGTGATACGTAATAATATTGCAATACTTTCCTCCATGACGCTGTATTGATGCACTGATGCCGAGTATCTGCAGTGTTGTCGCGTGTCGAGAAAGACGTAATGGTGTTGTTTCAGATGAATTTGGCTAAGTCTCATGTTTATGATGAGATATTACTGGGGTCAGGTCTTGCTTTGTTCTCCAATTTTTCTACAGGACCGCTATTCTCATGTTCGTCATGTATGTTTTGTGACTTAGTTCCTGGTAGAGGAATGGTAGTCAAATGATGTTCTTGAAAATGAAAAAAAAAAAAAAAAAAAAAAAATGGTCCATGAGTGCTTGAAAGTCTGACAGGTTGAACTGATATCTTGTAATTGATTCATGGGTTTTTACTCACAAGTAAAATGTATCATGACATTTTATCAGCCTATTATTTCAGCTATTACAGTACAGGAGTGTATTGCAATGTATTGAAATATCGCAGTACATGGCCAAAATGTCATGATAATGTGAGCAGTACGTTGATTCTGACCACCAGTCAAAATACTAATATATCTATTTATTTACAGGGATATCACATGATATGATTAAAATATACATCACAATACATCATATTGAAGTGTAATTTGCTCATTAGGGCTCAATTTGACTCAAAGTACACTGCACCATGTCTTCAAATGCTAGTCTAGGATTTTTTTTTGTTGTTGCTTTGTTTTTTTTGCTCTTTTTTGAGGGAAGAAGCAAAAATGATTTGGCTTTTTTTTTTTTTTTTTAGGTGTCAGACCCAAGGGGTTCAGAGAGCGGTGCATTTCAAACAGCAGTAAGAAAACAATTTACTTGTGTGTATTAGCACCAGAGACTCTCCTCTCTTAGCTTATGGAATAAAAGCCTCTTATGCATGTCAAAATCCAAATGACCTCAACACTGCGGTGATAAGTCTCGCTCAATGCAACTGAATCTGGAAACACTAAAGTCCGAGCAGGACAGCGAACCCAGGTTCTGGTTTCCCTCAGCTTCAAGAGTCAAGAGTGATACAGTACTGAGATTTTCTTCACAAATGATAATTTTCAGTAATTAACGAGCGATAAAATAATGTGTGATATTTTTTCTTCAGGTACACCACAACAATAACTATTGCTAAGCTATCTGAGAGCCTCGTACAGCACCACCAACTGCAAGTCATCACTATTATCTCAAAATATGCATCACTATCGGGGCTCTTGTGACAAAGTTATATATCTGACCAAAGTGTCAATCATACGCAGAGCTATCCTCATTTTGATCCCCCTATTATAATCCATGTAAATTCTGAGCTAGGGTATATATCATAATGAATCAAGATCTTCTAGATTTATATCTATGTACCGTACTTACACAAGTCAGACCGCACTTTGACAAATATAGCATCAAATCGACTTGCTTGTTTTTAAACCAGAGAATATGTGAGGTTACTTTCAGCTAACGTGGACTATAAAAATATCATTTGATTAACATCACAGAAATAGTAAAGAGCAAATCTAGCTGGCCTAATGTCCAGTCCCCCTAAACACACTTCTCCACTTGTCAAGCATGTGCTTTTATTGCATCTCAACGCTACTGCAGCAAAACTCTCCTGCTGCTGATCTGTTCCACAAGAAGAACAATCTTTAGTCTCTTTGTATCTCAAAGTCAAATTTCACCTCTTTATGTATATTCATTGAAATTCAAAGTCACTAGGGTGAATATTTCTGACAGAATAAATGTCACTTTTTCAGACTGACAATCAACAGCAGGTTGAATTTTGATTGTTTTTGTTTTTTTCAGGGTAACATTAGTATTGTATCTGCAATTAGGTGGTTTTCTGAACTGGTAATGTCTGTTTATAGTCAGTTTCAAAGCTTTGACTGATTATAATCATCATCCTTTAAAATGAGCATAGCTAGTTCATTGGCATTTTCTTCCAATTTAACTCTTGTGATTAACCAGACCGCTGATTACTGTCTCAGAGGCATCGCCCCATTTCTGTCAGTAGCATTCAAATGTGGTAACCATGCAAATAATATCTTTCACTATACACTATGTACAAGTACACGTTTGTCAGTGGCACATTAAGAGGTATACAGTACTTCTCTGTTGGGGGCATATCTGACCTCACACTCTACCCTCGCCCTAAGCTTTGTCCACATGTCTAAACCGTCCGCGTCCAGATGCCCTCACTTCAGATATTTAAGTCTCGTTTAAAGCCCTTGATGACGAAACGCAAAGCAACAATTTCCGACCCGCCGCTGGTTTGAAGGTCTGTCTCGTGACTTTGTGGATGTTCAGGATTTTCTCTACCTTGGCGTCCCGGTAAGTGTTGGAGAAGCTTTCATGGTTTTCATTCTCTCTACATTCAGCCAAAACATGTGTGGAAACTAAATGAGACCATTGAACCTTCACTTTGTACAGTATGAATGTACATTGCAGTGCTTGGGGGGGTTTAGTAAGAAACCCTATTTTGCCATTTTGGGTTTGGTCTCCCCCAAGCGTTTTAGTTGTGATATGGAGGTTCAACCCTGTTTATACTTCCAGTGACTTGGATCTTCCTCATGCTCTGAGGGAGACTTCATCCTCAAACTTTAACTTGGAAAATATATATTGGCTTTGTGAAAACGCTCACCGAAGCAGCCTCTACATACAAATTATTACTTCCATATTGAAATAAAAAATATGGGAATATATTTCATATGAATTTCTGTAACCGCATGCATATATTGACCAATTTTATATAAAATATGCAATTTCTTATTTTTCATTTTACAGTATATGACTAATTATATGTACAAATTTCAATAGAGAATCTTCCGTATATTTTGGGCCTTTTACCACTTCTGCCTGTTTTCTTCTTTCTTTTAAATGGAAGTTGGGAAAAGCCATCGTGTCCTGGACTCCTTAAAGAATCCGATAGAACCAAAATGTATTCAGTATTTACGTGGCAAAGCTCCTAAATTGATTGATTTCACAGACGTCTGTAGCATTAATACCTCATTTAAACAAAATGAAACAACATAATAGGCATATAGGGAGAATATGATGTATGTACAAGCATATATTATGGGTGATACAATTTGTTGTATCACCCTTGTGTCTAACCTTTTGATTTAAAACATATTAAAGGAGGTGGTGGGAGTTTTTAAAGCCTATCCTATTGACCAAGCTGATCAAGCATTAACCTTGAATCTCTTAGGACATTCAAAAACTTATTGTTGTTTTTGAGAAAATGGAAATAGCATTCAAGCTTTCCAACACTTACTTTACTTAAATGGAAAGTCTTGCATGTAATGAAAATAATTGTTTCTCTGCGTTAGCTTTGCTATCAGCAACGTTTTGCTAATTTGTCAGAAACTTAAAAACTTTTTGAAAGTCCTAAGAGGGGGATCAATTAGTGATCAATAACAATCACACTTCCCTTTAAGTGTGTTTACCTAGCCTTTTCATACACAGTGTTGACAGAGAAAGTCTTTCGCAGTGGCCATGAATTCTGTCTCTGTCATTTTAAGAAATTTGCTTAGGCCTAGAAAGCAAAATACAAAACAGTCAAAGTTTTACACCAAAACAAAACCAGTGTCTTCATTCGTTCAAGTAAATCTATCCTACATAGTGTTCTGCTAACAGGACTCACAGCAACACAAAGATCAGAGGATGCGCAGTGAAATATTCAATAATCCAAAAAGGTCATGTTGAAAGGAAACCGGAGCACTCTTCTTCTCTTATCTAAAATAACAGCATACCAGCAATGATATTTAAGAGCAACGAGGCACAATTACACCATTCACTGTGGAGAGTTGCTTGTGTAAGAGTGCCTGCAGTTTAAATATCCATGCTGGTGCTGGTGTGCCGCCCAGATGAAGAAGAGGCCCTCGTCTCTCTTCCAAAGTGATTTTGACTCCAACCAACTCCATCTAACCGCAATGTTACTCCTTTTTAACTGAGGCAGCGATGCAGCTTTTTGTCATTCCTTCATATCCCAAAAAAAGTTCCTAAAATAATACAAGAACACAGTAATTATGCAACAATGTAAAAGCAATATTGGCAATTGCAGTCCTCCGTATGTAAGGACCATTCGCGTTAGTACAGTATCACCTTATGGTTTTCTTACTGGATTAGCACCTTAGGCTGCTTAGGGGCCTGTTTGACACTAGTGTTGGAGCACCTGTGATGACATGCCTTCTTTATCCATACTTTTTGGTCAGCGTAACATTTAGTAGCTTTACATTCTATTCCTCTTTCCTAAAATCTGTTTTTCATTTAGTACATTGTTCTAAAGAATGCATGTAACAATGTGGTGTTGCAGGGGAAATATTATATTATATATTATATTTTCATTTCATCTAAGCAAGCCAAACCCTTGTGTGTGCAGTCTATCCAATATCAAGTCATTCATGAAAGTGGACAGTAGTTCTCATTAATTAGATTTTGCCATTAGGTGGGACATGTGTGTCAATTATCAATGATCTGACATGACTAAAACTAAAATTATTCATGCTGACTTTTATGTTAGCTCTGATGGCAGAGATCATAGTTTCAGTTTAGTTAAGGTGTTTAGTTTTAGTTACAATGAACTGTGATAATCTTGGTTTAAGCCTTTGAGTCTATTTCCACAATAAATGCCCTTTGGGATGATATGGACACAGAGAAAATACCTAACTATTGGCCAACAAATGATGTAACTTTGCAGACATGATAATTCCAGTGTAAAAAAGACACTGATTTATGCATGTATTTAAACATCAGGACCATATTTTTCTATCTTCTTTCACAAAAGATCACACAACAGCTAATCGTTTATATACCACATCCATCTTCCGCATTAAAACTGTTGCACATTGGTGAAAAATGGTGGCTTTTCAAAAATGTTTATGTTGTAATTAGAGCTGTCACAGTATACATAAAACTTTTTTTCTGGTATCCGAGATATGGTCATGAGTCAACACGTCATGACACGTATTACAATTTGAGCTTGTTTATTCAGGTGTAATTATTTTTGCCTACATCAGGTCAAATGGGGCACCTCACTGAATTATTTATTATATAGAAATTCAATTATTTCTGTGTGTGATCCACAGAAAGACCTTGACTAAAAGTATATGAAGAAAGTTCAGACAGATTTTGGAGAAAGTATAGAAACTATGAAACTTTTGTGTACATTTACTGTGGAAATAGCCTTTAATCTTTCCTAAACAACCAGCTAAATTTAGTCACATAAAGGTGGTTTATCACAGAAGACTATGTTGGAGTTGCAGCTGCGACATTGGTCAAAACCACAATGCCAGAAACACTTCTGTCAAACAAAATTAAGATAAAACACAAAAACTTCCCATCACCACTTGCATCCCTATGGGCGATATCAGTCCCAACACACCTCAGCGGAGCACTGACACTGTCATGTCTTATTAGGAGCCCAAGATATGTTGATATCTACGAGTGAATACACCTTCATCTGTAGAAAATTGAGCACCTTTTGAAAGAGAAAAAACAGCAACAAAAACTTGTTGTGTTACAGTATACACATATCCTTTGTTGATTTAAAATGTGTTTTGATCTACAGCATGTCTATTGTGTGATATATTAGAACTTCTGATGTTATGGCACTTCCCTTGCCTTACCAATAAAAAATTTGGATGTTTTTAGCCCCTTATTATCCACATTTCCTTGTCATTTAGACATATTAGGCATATTTGATCATCAGAATCACTGGAATCTCTGCTTTCAAATACTAAATTTGAGTAAGATGTAAACAAAATTGATTGTACCAGTGGAATTTATATGGTCAGACACAACAAAACCCATTGGCTCACTGTGTGTAGCCTTGTTATGCCAGATACTGAGGGAGGAGTGTCTAGATATGCCTCTCAACATTGCCATTTTAAATGACGAGCACACGAAGAGACAAAAGATCAAGGCTATGAATATAGAAAATGGCCATAAAGGCAGTTACTTCCACACACACTCAGACACACGCACACACACCCAAAATAGAAATAGAAATAAAAAAAATAGACAAAAGTGAAGCAGGCAACCAACCAGAAGTTCCATTAAGGCCATACAAAGCCGTTGTTTTGTTTAACAAATTAGGCCATTCCATATTTATGAAAAAAATACTATCATATACTATGGCACAAAATCCTATCCTCCACTCTATGTGGTTGTGGTTTCATTGATTTAAAGAAAATCCAGTGTTTTTGGCATTACTATAGTTCTTTCTGAATAGGATTCGGAGCCCTCTAGACTACCTGTAGTACAAGAACCGGACCAGAAGATAAAAAGGGACAGACACAAATACTACGGCGATGGGCAAGATTTTGCTCCAGTGCAAACCTTCCTTAGATGAGAAAAGCTAAAGACAAAGCCGAAGAGAAGCTGGAGCAATCGTGTGACTTTATGTTGTCATGGTTAAGGTCAAAACGAAATGGAATCTGTAACCGATTACTGGTTACCTGCTTTAAATTGTAATCAGTAATGTAATCCACTGGATTACAGGATTAGTGAAGGTCAGTGACATATTACTTTCAGTTAGTCTTCCAGAGCTTTGCCATCAAAATCCATACAAAGACACACACCGCTATAATCATTCTCTACCACCATTATAAATCCGTAATTCAATATGTGTAAAATAAGGTTTGTATTCAGAATGTCACAATCAAAAGACCTTTTCCTCTTAAACAACATTTCCCCGTAATCCAACTAACAATTACCCGTTTCTGGAAACATCTGTAATCTGATTACCGCTTTTCTCCGTGCCTATATATGATTAGTTACAAGAAAGTGTAATCTGGAATTGTCAGCTCCTGGTGAAACCCTGTGTGGTTCACTGTTCTACCCCAATATTGGCTAAATAATTCTTTCTGCACTTTCTCAAAATACAGTTGATCAAGGAGATGTTTCTGTTTGACAGACATTCCCAGATCCTGATCATTTATAACAGAGTAGTTTAAAATGTGTTTCTATCGACAGGCTTTTCATTGTACCAGTGTTATTAAAATTGAATGAACTCAAAGTAATAATACGTATGACAAATTAGAATTACATATATGAATGGATGACTACAACACATTGCAAGTAAAGTAGAGTACAATGATGACTGAAAAGATGAGAAAGGCTAGTTTTGTTCTGCTGGCTGATCCTGGTGGTTGTGTGGTCTCGTGTCCTGTGCTCTGAGGTATACTTGGTAGGAAGTGAGAACACCCATATTTGTGAGGCGAGTTTCTCGGCAGATAGAGACGTTGCTGGCGGAGTGGAGCCGGTGGAAGGTGCTGTAAACTGAGACCCACAGGGCTTCATGGGGGATTGGCTCAGCACAAGAAACAAGACCCGAGCCTGCACAAGCCTTTCAAACGAAAACCATAATACTGTAGTATGAAAATGAGATAAAAAAAAAACAATACAAAAAATAAACACAAACTGGTTAAGACAGGAGTTGCTAATGAAGTATTGCCTCTTTTTCGAATAAATCTTTTTGCACTGGAGTAAAACTTTAGAAACCTCTGGCAGCTATCATTTTGATTTAAATTGCTAGAAATCTACAGAAAATGTTAAAAGGAAATACTATTCGATTTAAGCATACACATATGATATTCTTATGCCCCTGGCCATTCCAATCAGTAGTTGTAATAATAAATATTTTTGAGATACAAATCCAGGAACCAGGACTCTAATCTATGACGTACTTCCAATTTGAACAAAAAATGTTTGTCTGAGCTTTTATACTGAAATAAGTGTATTTCATAGTAATGCACATTTGTACTGTTTGGTCTCAGAAAATATTCCCTCATACCCAAAGACTGATTGTGGGTTCTGTTACAGTCACTCTATGCATCTTTTCCAATTCTCAGAGTACATTGCTCAGCACTTTTGTATGGCACCACAGACTAAGGGTTGATGCAAACTCTTCGCTCTTGTGTCTGGCTATTCGATACATGGCAGAACATTCACTACTGCAGACTGAACTGTCCAAGGGCATATCTGTAACATATCTGAATGCTGAATGTATTCCCCTTTAATGATAGGAAATTGCTAGCATCGTCAATCGAGAGTGTTGTTTGTTCCAAGTGGGATGTAGCGAGTGGCATTTTGGAGTGGGGCCTATTGCGTGTATGTGACCTTGTCCTGAAGGGCTTTCAGAGGAGGGTGGCATGGTCCAGGTCTATGTTGTCCATGCTGGCCAAAATAGCCTTCTGGTCCTCCTGGGGCGGGCGGCGGTACAGCAGAGCGGAAAAGCGGGCGTACGGGTCATGGAGGATGGGCCGTTTCTTCTTCTTGCGGAGGTAGAGAGCTTCTTCGGGCTGGAGTACCTGAGAGGTGTAGGCCTGCTGGGTCTGAGAGGTGGAGACACCTGGGGGAGGGAGGGCAAGAGGCAGGTCAAGGTCTGAGGCTGCTGGGTCAGGAAATGAGTGTAAGCAAGAAATGAGTGGCTGCTATTGGATGGGCAACGGACTGGTGGACATTCAGAGCAAAAGAGGAGACCACTGTCAGAAAACAGAGGAGTGAATTCAAAGCAAAACTGTATTAATTGAAGCTTTGGAGGATTTCAGACAGAGCAGTGGATTTACTACCTGCTGCTCATTTTCACTGATTTCAACATTGCTCTAATGTCACTGCGCAACACAGCATGGACAGGAAGGCTTTGTGCTCACAGGATGCAGAGCTGCACGTCATTCCCTGTATTCCAAAAAAAACAGGGGCAGAGCCTTTTTCCTGCAGGGCCCTGTGGGAAAAACTTGCTGCCAAATGGATACTGTCTCAGTATTTAAAAGCAGACTGAAGACGCATTTAACGTTAACAATCTACCTTACTACAACTCCTACAGTACCTTACCATCCATTTGTTTCTCTTCATTTTCTTCCCTGCACTCATTTACTCTTTATAAATGAGAGACTGCAAGCAAGACTGCAGCTTAAAACTGTGATGCTCCTGTTCTGTATTGTTTTTCTTTCTTGTTTTATGTGTCTCTATGTTGTCCTAATAAATGTTGTCCTTTGTCCTAATAAAAGATGTAGTATGTGACCAAAAGTAACTATTTGGCTTCTAAGCCAATTTATAAACAGTTACTTTCCAAAACAATTTTGGGATGAAGATACCGACTATCCTTTAAAAAGAAACATGATTTGTTTCAGTTTTGTGCTGTAGGTATCACTTTATTCAAAAAGTGTCTATATCTTATTTTGTAAAACAAAACTCATCAAACGAACTGCTTTTTCTTGTTGGCATTTTTGCCTTTATTGTTGACAGTGATGAGAAACAGGAAAGATGGGGATGACATACGACAAAAGTCCTGAGCCGGATTTGTACCCAGGATGTTGCGGTTACATGGTACACGCCCCATTTCTTTTAGAACACCACATCTTAAAAATATCTTTTCAGATTTATATGCAATTCCCTACATCTGTTCCTTTTCTATTTCATTTTCATCATTTAGTGCACCTCTTAGGAGTTCATGACTGATGAATCACCAGTAGTGGCTGCTCTGGGACCTGAGACCACCAACACTACTTCCATTTTGAAAACCTTGTATAAAAACCATAGAACATCATTATCCAAACCGGAGATATTGTTGGAGATTGGCTGTTCCTTAACTTCTATGTAGATGTGTGTTCACACTTATAAAAGTCCAATACCTGTGCAAGTGATACTACTACTAATTTCAAAAACGTTGCAAATGATACTACCACTAATAACTGTTATACACCCCACGCATTATAACTTTCAAGGCAGCTATTCAGTAAATAAGCAACTTCAGATGTCATGATGCGGCAAGTTTTGAAATACTGTATATCACTGTCTAAAAAGTGAGAACTGAGATCACCAGGGTTCACACCTGTTTTCTTTCTGGTCTTGGAGTTATTGTTGTTCACTGTCATCTTCTTGGCCTTTTTAATACGTTGGTATCTCAGTGCATCAATCCTCTCAGACCCCGAAAGGGCACTCTGCGCACCTCGACGTTTTCTGGATAGAGAGAAGAGAGAGGGAAAAACAGGTAACTCCAGGCTACACACCGTCAGCGGACCCCTATCTAACAATGGAGCGCCACCAAGTCCAAGACCCAAACCACCTCAGCACAGCACTGCTCGTGCTAAGCTGAGAGGTGCAGCACATTGCCAAAGGATCAATGTGAGACACCTCAGGAGCTGCAGTCTGAAGTCCAGCAACAGATTTTCTCAAAAGATTGAAAAACAGTGTGATTAGGTCTACTATTAGCACAACCTTGTGAGTCATCTGGATTTAGCAAGTATTAAGCTTGGATTTACGAACATGATGTTTCACGATGAGTTTGCAAAATCCAGATGCTGTGTTAAGTTACTTCTAGCATTGTGCAACTTGAAAGTTTGTTGTCCTTCAGGGTTATCAGCTATAATTAATCATAAATTTCCATACTAATTATGTGATATTTTGCTCAAATTGATCCTAACAATTTTAATCCAAAGAGAAGTAAAGTATCACATGATTTTTGAAACCATCCATTCACCTCATAATGTAGCGCACAAGGTTAAGACAGTGGTCAATGTTATCCAGTACATACAGTATATAACAATATTTGCACTGCTGGCTTCAGAGGAAAATTCTCAAAAAATGAGAATATTTTGAATAAAGAGTAAACAAAATTTGGCTATTTATGACAGTTATACTTAACCGCATAGCAGATTGGATTTTTCTTTTAAAACTGAATCTCTGAAAATAACAGATGCAAATGTTTTCGTGGTGTGGAGTGTATATTTCTCAGCTGCTCATGATAGCGTCTGCAGACCTCCTTCCCATTCACGGAGGCACATATGACATGGCAGCCCACAGATTCTGCCACAAACACACACTGGGTTCTCTCAAGGCACAGAAAACAAATAGCATTACAGAGAGGCCATCTTCCCACCGCGGCTGCAGAGAGAAACCGAAGGTTGTTAGTAGAGGGGGAGAATCACAGCTGAGCAACAAAGCATCATCGATATGTATTCATAGACATGGATACTGTCTACAATGGGCTTCACCATGCTGACAGGGGGAGAGATGGCGGGAGGGGAAAATGACTACTCGGGAACAGTCACATAATGAAAAATAAGCCAAAAAAAAGCGAAGCACTAGGACAACAAATGTAACAAGAGTTTATCCATATAATTGTTTCTTTTTTTGAAACGGAAGAGCAATATTTAGCGATGGCATGCATGGCAGTTTGCACATGGAACACGACTTTAAAGGGGAATACATTCAAAAGCACTTCAAAGGGCAGTTCACTCAAAAATAAGGGGGTCCTCAGCCCGCCTCCATGCCCTCCCCTCTGCATGCCCTTGGCAAAATCTTTGTTCCTCAGGGTAAAAAGAAGTGCGTCAGCAGTTTTGGCAGGACACTTGCTTCACATGGCAGTGAGAACTGTTCTGCAGTCCAAACTTACAAGTGCAATTGTGAACTTAGGTGTTTTGCTCCATGCTCTATACAGATGCTCTATACAGTGGATTAAGGCAATGTGTCCACCAGGAATCTCTTTTTTTTTATCTAGTAGGGCTTTACAGATATATATGGGAAGTGCGGGTCATGGCTCCCGCTGTTGCTATGAGACTGTTGAAAAAAGTCCAGTGCTGTTCTGCTAAAAGTTTAAATATTTTTAACCTCTTGGAATTGGTGCTCTGAGATCTAAAAACATGCTAAGCTTTCAGCACTGTCGGGAACATGCAATAGTGTGTCTGCTCAATTGTAAATGAGAAAAAGAAGCCAGAGCTGTAAAGGACAGTTCCCAGTGGACACACAGCCAAAGGTGAGTTCATAACGCCAATCTTAAAAAATATTTCTGGGATATAGGGGTCCAAAATATTTTCAATTGGTGCCGTATAACATAAGCATCTGTAAATTATAAATGGCAGAATGTGTCACGCTTGAGAAGAATGCTAAGAGTGTTTTTAAGTAAAGTAAAATTCGAGACAGCTAACCTAAATCTATATAGACAACCCATTTCATAAATAAACTGAACACTACACCTTGTAATAATCTTCAACAGTCAATAAAATATTTACAGGTTATCAAATGTTATCGCATTATCACTGGCAAACACACAACCTAGGTGTGGCATTATCTCTAGACTAAGTGATATCACTGACTATGGTTATATGGAGACTACCAGTGGATTACCTCTTGAGTTCTTGTGTGCAGCTGTTTACATGGCTGCAGCATTTAGTTGGTGTATACTTCACTTTTTGGCCATGCACAGTTGTCGTCCTTTGCTTTTACGCTAAACGTTAGCCTGAAAAGCATGACGGTGGCACTGAGGCCTGTGTATTAGAGGGAAAAAGGTCTTTGTACAGCACACTACTCACATCAAATTGTAACAACATTCATTTAAATACAGCATCTTTCATTCTTTACTCATTTTAACAGGTGTTTATGTGTCTACCATCTACAGTGTTCTTCATTTGCTGAACTAAATGCGAACCAGGTACCTCAATCACATAAAAATTTCAGCTAGGTTGAGGCTGATTAGGTTACTGTAGTCTAGTTGAAGCGTTTATACGAGGTTGTTTCATTTGAGGCTCGACCAATCCTACCCTAATCCTAAATCTTACCAAGTTGCATGTGAATGTGGTCAGTTAGCAAACCACTCAAGCATGAAATCATGTTGGTGATACCTCCCTGACCTAATCTGTTATCTACAAGATGGCTGGATATGCATACCAGTCAGAATGCATACTGTACTAAAGACTGCAGAACTCAAAATGCATAGCCACTTTGAGAAAAGGGAAAAAAGGAAATAACTGAAATGAACTACAAGGTTGACTGAAGGAAGGAACAAACTAAACAAAGTAAGACTCAAAGTCTTGTATTCCCCTTTAAAGGACGAGGTGATCAAAAAAGTCCCACCTGCTAACCCCCCCCTTTCAGACATGGATCCAACCCTTACCTATTGTGGTGTAGAGGACCTGGTCACAACAACGCTGCCCAGATAGCTGAGATCAATCAAAAACAAAGCAGGTAAGACTCCAGGAGCCATCAAGAACCACCATACTGCCCCTAATTCATAATGATGGAGACATTGCATTACATGAGAAGCGGACAGGCCCTGTGACACACTTTGCCCAACAACCTTCCCTTGGTAGTCAGACCTGGGGGTGTCCCTGGGGGCAATTGAAGGGGTTGGGGAAAGGAAGGTTAGGGGGGTAGGGAGGTAAGGTGGGGAAAGGTCTGGAAGGGTTGAAGGTTGGGGAGAATTGGTCATGCAGTCAGGTTACTAAGGACGAGGATGGGCCGCAGGGCCTGCCGAGATGAACTCTCCTTAAAGCATCCCTCTGCATGATAAAGGCATCTTCAAAGGCTTGGAAATAGACATAACAATGAGTGTTTTGTCTGGGGAATCAATTGGATGCATATTATGGGATTCCTCCTGTTAGGTGAAAGCAGGGTAAAGCATGATACAGATGGAAAAACAGGGATCCTGTGGTGATGTCTCGCTGATTCCCAGGCTTTTAGGGGCTTGTGCCGAACAAACTATACAGCGCACTGGAAATGGTATTTTTTCTTCAAAGATGTACTGTAGCCCCAAAAGGTCTGATATGTAATCTGTGAAGCAAATGCATTTTCTTGTCAAGTCACAGAGGATTTGTTCCACAATATCTATTTTTTTTGTTCTTCTTACTGAAATATGCAGTGTATTTTTCAAGGTGATAATTTTGGAACAATGCTTCACAGATTCAATGGATGAATACTTCTAACTTGATGTCTGACATGAAAAGCAGCATTGACTGAATTTTAAACTCCCAAAGCTCATCAAATGAATCAATACAACAAAATGGTATTGTAAATTATGACCTTAAAATTCTTTGACCTTCAATCTTGCACATAGGTTTTCTATTTTGCACTTTACAATAAAGTGTTAACAAAATTAAATGAGGCTTTAAACTACAAACTAAATTACAGAACTAATTTGCCATAGAGGTGATTTTTTAATTTCAAAGATGGATATTAGAGAGCCCTTTGGTAACTCAAATGTCAGAGCAACTTGACACGTCAAAGCATTATGGGCTGGGGCAGATGACTCAAATGGTATCCCTCTCTGGAAGCCTAGTGCACCTACCCTGAAGCTGATAACTGGGGTGGAGAGGGCTCAGATGGAAGGATCTCCTCCTCAGTCCTCCTCTGAGATGGCATCTGCCCAAAAATGTTGCTGCTTTCCATGGGGGGTGACGGGGACTGGGACGGGTAGCTGGTTGCAGAGGTTGCAAAGGCCATGTGGGAGCGGTAGCTGGGACTTGCTCTCCTGCTACCCTGGCCTTGGGCAGGTGAGGAGGAGGGAGAAGATCTCCTTGAGAAGCTGGCTGTGGAAGGAGGGAGGAGGCTAATCTCAGACATCTCCGGAGGTATGGGAGGGTGGACAATGCTGGGACGAGGCCGGGGACGCACTACAATCTCTGGGGAGCCCTCATGGGAAGTAAGGGGGCTTTGGGTGAGGGGTGAGAGTCGAGAGGGTTGGAGGACCACCTGATGCATGCCAGAATCCATCCTACGAGCCTGTCTGGGACTGAAACGAGGGGCGGTTTCGAACCATCGAGTGTCCAGGCTACTGAATGTGCTAGGGACTATGTGGGCCATTGGATCGGTGTAAGGCAAAACTGGCATACCCATACCGTGGCTTGTGTGTCTTAGCTGCCCTAGATGTGCCTCTTGCATAGCTAAATGCTTGGCTGGGGAGCCATGAGGCTTGGCCTTGCTGGGAGACTTTCTTGAGTGGCTCTTTGGGGCCTCCAGTGGCAGAACAGCTGGGTAGGTGGGCATTGGGAGGGAGGAGGGCTGGAAAGCACTGAGGGGAAGAACATGAGGTGGAGGAGGATAGGGGGAGTCGTGGCGGAGATGCAAAGGGTGATGTGGTGGGAAAATGAAGTGGGGCCCCTCCAGACTTGCAAACGTGAAATCCAGTCCCTGCCAAATCTCCGGAGAACGAGAGGAAGAGGTGAGTGTCAGAGGAAGGGGGAAGCCAGAGACAGCATACTGTTGGATATCACCCTCCCCCATCTCTTCAGGAATCATGGGGTGACCAAAGGGACCTTCAGCAAGGTATGGAGGGGAGGACATGACAGAGCTGAGTGGGCTGGTATCAGGCATGTAGAAAGGAGGTGGGGGATCATGATCCCCAGGGGCGCCTAGGTAGCCATAGAAAGCCCTGTGATGGAGAGAGCCTCGGATTTGCCCTGTGGCCTGGAGCCGACTGCTCTCCATGATGGTCATACCTTCCAAGGGCCTCTGGAAGCGAGGGCTGTAGGCTGGAGGCTGCAGGTAGGACTCCTGACTGGAGATGGGGGAAATCTGGTGAGGCCGAAGGGTGGCCATAACTGGGGGCAAAGGCCTGGGATCATCATTCTCTTCGTCTGACTGCCGGAATTCAGGATAGAGGTCTGATTCTTCCACAAAGGGGAAGCCCTCGATTCGCCGGGGCTTAACAGACATTTCTGCCTCAGTGGGGTCCATGACAAAGCGTCCATCTGGGCCTCGGCTGATGAGTTCGATGGGTGTTGTGGCTTCAGCTTCGTGCTTGGAGATGCTGTACTTCTTGCTAATTATTGCTCTTTTGGTCTTCTTGTATAAAGACAATTCCTCCTTCTTCCCTGGACTTGGGGGCATCTTTTTGCGCTGGCCATCTTCAGATGATTCTGACGGGGTTGCCTTTGAACGAATGCTCTCTGGACTCACCTTTCCTGAAGATGACCTATGGAAAAGAATACAAGAGACATAAACATTCAATCCAGTCTTATCTGAGTCAAATAGCCACCTGCTTAAGTTGATACCAACATCCAAGCATCTCACAACTACCACGGAATTACCATGGAAATCAGCTTGATAACTAACAATTCATGAGAGACTCTGGATGATATTGTATTTTAGCCTGACATTCTTCATCTCAAAACTTCCTTAATGTTTTCAATGTTAGCATCTCTTAAACAAAACATTACTTTTTTGTTGTGAATAAAATTTGTATGGTATTTGAGGACAGCATGGGAAATATAGGTTTTTAAGCAGAATGTGTTGCAGCAGCATATGTACCACTGATTGAAGGAGCATAGTCTTGGCATAGACAGAAGGCCCAATTATGAAGAGTAATAACTCCTTGGGATACAAGGTAAACAGTCTGTGCAGTCCCCTGCTTATTTACTTCACTAAAATTCATTGTTATAGGAATTCAGAGTGCATTGTTGGTAAATTATTTTGACACAAATGATACTATTATTCCATTGTATGCTGTGATTGATTGTGGCCAGTCACAAACTTTGGTTAACAGTACTAGAATGTAGAATGTTAGAATGTAGAACAGTAGAATGTTTTGGCTGCAGCACACCTTATCCTTTCATTTACCTTGTCTTTTTTATATACTCCAAAGGGCAGGATTTTAAGACCACATATCCAAACCCACAAAACCGATGGTGTGAAAGGGGCACCTCATAATGCATTTAATACCAACACAAGGCAGAACCAAGCAGGAGTAAGATACACATCATGTGCCACATTTATGCCTCACTCTTATGCCACCAGGTTGATAACTTCACCTGGAGACATAGTTGAAGACTGTGATTTAATAGATTGCAAAGGCAGAGGTCTGGTCAGACGAGACTCAGATCTGTGGGAATCCCCTACATACTCTCAAAACATGCACAATTCCGTTGTCAACAGGCAGGAAAAAAAAGACAAAAACAAACTGTACTGTAAATACACACAGAATTAGGATGTGTGTTTTCCTATGTTTGTGCATTTACACTGACAACAAAACAATTATTTTGAGGGTGGACTGATGGCTAGAGATCATGTCTATAAGACCCTGTCCATCATATGCTTAAGCACAGATTCATCTCCTCGATTCCTCTTTGCTCTTCAGTAAGCCCATCTAGGGCTCCTTCAGGGAACAAGGCTTTTACTCTTACTACTGTGAATTATGTCAACGTTTTTGGTCTATCTGTCTGTCTGTGAATATATCTATGACTGTTAATTCCCTTTGGTTCTGTTTAGTTGGTACATTCGACACATAGCTATGGGGGTTGAAGCATCATTCCCCTTGCAGATCTGGCAGTGAAAAAGGAGAAAATATTGTTGCACCCCTATGTCCACAATGAGAGGACAGCATGCATCATACTGGGGACCATTACATCCAAACAGCAGAACTTCACAAATGTATTTGGTGGAGCTCAGTTAGTTGTATAAGGAATATAAACAATGCCCTTGAGGTGGCAGCGTGTCTTTTTGAGTGGAGCATATACATTTCAGGTAGCTTGGTTCCTTTCCTGTAAGCCTTGGAGATTTTAGTGGACGATTTAGTGGGAGAGATACTGTCTGGATAATGCCTGACTGGGTTAGCAAAGCACACAGAGCTAGTTCTATGAGTGGACAGCCTGTGTTTGTACATATAGTCTCTTCACTGCTAAGAGGCAAACAGATGGAATAAGAAAGGCCGGTAACTACTAGGACATGCTTAGTACTTTGGGCGAATACATTAGGTTACAACGTAAAGTGACTATAGAACAAGAATGATTTTGTAACAGTCGGGAGAAATTACAGAGAGATCGTTGAACCTTTTCAGTGAGTTCAGGGCCAAAAGCAGAGCAGGATTTTAAGACCACATATTCAAACTCACAAAACAAATGGACATCTCATAATACCAACACAAGGGCCGAAGAGAAAAGAGCAGTTTCATATAGTAGACTTAATGATGTAAAAACTAGGACTAGGGTTGTGTCTGTGGTTAGTTGTAATCAACACCCATGTAATATTATGATATGGCGGACAGGTATACTTGGCAGGTGGGAAAGGAGAGGCTTTGATCAAAGGGATACTATGGAAAGTGAGAATATCCACAATAGAAACTTGGACACCAAGCTTCCACTGAGGATATCCATTGTGTCCAGACCAGTTCAAATTTGTCCTAATCATGAAAGCCAAATCATGATGGCCAAATCAGGGAAATTGGTTTCTAGTCTTTTTCTATCCCCAACTTTGAGTTTGAGTTTTCTGGACAGGCATCTGAAATCTTGCTCTCGTTATGTTAACTGAAACTTCCATAAGCCCTACAATCTCAATTCATCCACATCAGTCTCTACATGTTCAGGTGTTGGCAAAATAAGTGGATTTGAAAACATGAGCAGTAGACTAGGTAGATCACACACTTGGAAGGGAGAAAATTCTAAGTACATGCAACTGCAATCCCATTCAGCAAGATATTCATGTTACCAATGAATATAACAGCAATTTTCTAGTAAAGAGGAAATGAATACCAGGATTTGTTTTGAAACCACAATCACTTTATTTAGTGATAAAATACAATATCTGGACAAGGTTTGTGCTTCTTAGCTGAATCACTAAGGCTTGTGCTTATCATGACCGTGTTGTCAGTAGAGGGACTGAGTTTCATGAGCAGCTGCCAGTGAAAAACAATGTTATACTCTGCTATATATTCCAAGTTTTCGGCCAAGGTGCATTGTTTTTTCAGGTACATGATTTTGGGAAAACCGCATCTGCTTTGTTAAGCTACAGAAACAAAGCTACGGTTAAGATATATAACCAATCTTTAGCATAATACTGAAATATCAAGTAGCTTTTTGTATTAAACTAGTATGATAATACATATAAAATGTAACAGCAGCACATGCATCACAATAACTATTCACTGCAGGATGTTATTTCAAGTCTTATAAGATGATGTGCTGGCTTTTTTGTTTCTTCCCGTACAAGACTGCTCATAAAATACAGCAATCTTCATTTGATGTATGCTCAATATACATTAAGTAATACTGCTCATACTATGTGATACATATTTATTCATACTGGCTGTAGCATGATAAAAATGCAACTTAAGGCAATATAACCACATATATGTCACCGCCTCATTAAATGATTAAGAATCATTGGTTACTAATGATGCTAAAAAATTATAGGTCCTGACCAAACAACATTTTAATGAAAAATTAATGAATCATTATACAATTACTATATAAAATACTCAGTATACATACTATTCCATATGCTTACACATTAGCAGTGGTTGGCACTGATGCTGTGATCTTTACAAGCTTACAAATGCATATTAACACTAAAAACTCTTTCAAAGTACTGCAACAGGGTAGGTGAAAATAGATAGAGTGTAGGAAAAAAATAACTGTGAAGTTATCTGAGAGGGGGAAGCATAGTGGTGAAGTAAATCAAACCAAAAAGTGTAAAAAAAAAAAGAGCAGGAGGGTTTCAGGTTGCTTGTGGGTGGAGCAGTGATTTAAAGGAGCGTTGACTGCAAAATAACAGAAAGGACACAGGCACACACAGCTCAATTTTTTTTTCAGTTGTAAATGGCACATCTCAAGATGCCATGATGCCATGCCTCTTAAATGAAGAACACAATAGGTACTTATATTAAAGGTACATTAGTGAAACAAGAAAAAGTCCCTCAGTCAAGAATAATTTGGTAATATAGTGTTTCCCATATATGGTGCCATTTTCATGTCAAAACTCACAAGAATAAGTGAGAACTTATGCTCTAGCAAGAGGGATGGCCACAAACAAATGGCCTGCAGATACTTCTAGTGCGTCCGCCAACAGCCTGACGCAGCACATCCATGCTCCTTCGAGTTGTGGTGTGCCTGTGCCGACACAAACTAAATAGAGAGATAGTTTGAAATGTAGCCTTCGTAATCAGATGGAAGTACAATAATGAGCTGATGTTGCAATGCCATTACCTTGTACTAAATGGAAAAACTTTCGTGCCTGAAAAAAATACGAGTTACGGGGCTTGCTAAATGAGTAGAAAGGGAAGGAAATATGTGTGGCCTGTGAATGAAATTTTTGAGAGACTGTGGTGGTAGTATTACTAATCCATGGCATTGGACGAAGGTGAAACAAAAGATAGTAGCCCAGATGATGAAAACCTAAGACAAGTGAAGGTTATATAAAAGGACCCTAACTTCTCCTTATCTGTCCCTGCTGTCCTGAATTGGGATGCAGCAAAAATAGCTGAGGCAAATTAGTGGACCGATTTTCACATCCTTCCCTGTGCCTTTGCATCTTTTCCAGCATGGCAGACATGTAGTCATCAATATCTTTAAAGATAAATTATTTGACATATGCCCCTAAAAGTAGGCCTGAACCTGGAGTATCCACCAACTCCTGGAGATGTGGATCCTTCTAAATAGGATTCTTCATCTTTCATGAATGAAAGACCCCGACCAGTATTGTTGTTGCCTTGTGGGGACATTTGCCCAGACGCATGCAGCCAGGTCAGCAGCCTGAGGAGCTGGGGCTGAGCCAAGGTGCAAAGGGGTGTATGTGGTCAGGGTGTGCAAGAACAGGGGACAATGGTGGGCAGACTCACTGAGGGCTGGAGGGTGGGGGCCTGTACCTGCTGGGGTCCAGCCCCTCCCAGTAGGGCTCAACGCCGGGAAGGGGGCTAAGTGGACTCCTGTAGAAGTGGGAAGATGAGACAATAAGAAGTGCAGAGAAGATGGAGAACAAGGGGAAGGCTGTCAATGAGATATGTCTAAAAAAGCAAGGGAAAGACAGAAGAGAGGAAATAGTAAATGTATGATAGCAATAAGAGGGTTGGGAAAGACAGAAATAGAATGAAGCAAGAGAGTGAGTCACAGAGAAGATGAGATCTGAGAGAAAGGTAAGTGAAAAAAGCTATAAGACAACAAAGGAGGGGGCTATCATGGAGCAAAAAGAGGGAGATAAAAGCAAGGAGAGAGACATGAATAAAGATGTGACCAGTGCACTTCGAGACAGTTCGCCATTTATTGTCTAATAGCATACAGTATATCCATAAGCCGGAGATCCAGAGATTTGTTCAATTGATGCAAGTCTTCATAGCCATCTGTAGCCTTGCTTTCATTAAGCTCACAACTTTGTCCAATGACAAACTTCCTTTGTCCAATGACAAAGTTGGTTTGATCACTTTTATATTATGTCTACTGGAAGCCCTCCTGGCCAATACCATAGGTCTTGTGGGCTACTAAGAAATACATTTGAAATGAAATATGCAAGACAAGGTAAAATATCTCCTTAATGGTGTACTCTATATATGATCTACTCTCTATAATTAAAATAATTCTGAAGTGAAAAAGCTCCTAGATCAGTCACTCACTGAGTTGTTAAGAGATAATTAAGGTATTATTCAAGACTTCAGCCTGCCTGGGCCAGTTGATAATGCGAACCCTAACCTTTTCACTTACTGCAGGCCTCTGTAGTGCACTGTAGCTTTTTTTCAGCTATAGTGTAGCAATGTGACAATGTAGTCAATGCAAGAGTGTGAGGATCAAGGTCTTGTGGATACATTATTATACTAGGATTCCTCGGAAGTGGGACGTTTCCAATAAAATGTTGATGACCCTCCCTCAAGCAAAGAAAACAATGTACCCACAAGACCTTGATCCTCACACTCTTTATTTTAAAGTTGACAGTAGAGATAGACAGGAAAGATTGGGTGAGAGAGAGGGGGGTGACATGTGACAAATATGTCACGGTTAAATGGCACACGCCTTAGCCAAATGAGCCAACAGGATGCCCTGCACTGTTTCTTTGATAGTATTTGAAGCCATTGCTAATATGATGGCAGTAAAAACTATCAATGGTGGATCCATTCATCCATCCTGCCATTTTCTTGCCGCTTCTCCAGGTCAGCATTGCAGTGGCAACAGGGCAAGCAGAGCAGCCCAGGTGTCCTTTCCCCAGAAACTCCTCTAGCTCCTCCTAGAGGATCTGATAGTGCCCCACACAAGTTGGGAAATGTAGTCACTCCAGCGTGTCCTTGGTCTGCCCTGGTGTCTCCTCCCACTCGGCTGTGCCCAGATTTACCTCCAAAGGGAGGTGCCCAGGGGGCATCCTTAGGTGCCCAAACCACCTCAACTTGCTCCTCTCGCTGAGCTCCTCACCCTGTGGAAAAACCTAATTTCTGACACATATATTCGCAATCCAATTCGCTCTGTCACTACCCAGAGCGTGTGACCATAGGTGAGGGTTGGAACAAATATTGACAGGTAAATCAAAAGCTTTGCTTTGTGGCTCAGCCCTCTGTTTACCACCACAGTCCGATACAATGGACACATTACTACAGCCAGTGCATCTAACTGGCAGTCAATCTCATGATCCCTTTTACCCTCACTCATAAGGACCCCAAGTTACCTGAACTCCTCACCAGTTGCTCACACCCCACCTGAATGGGACAGACCACTTTATTCTGGGAAAGAACCATGGTCTTAGATTTGACGATGCTAAACCTTATCCTGTCAGCGTGTCACATTCGGCTGCCAATCACTCTAATGTATACTGGAGATTACAGTCCAATGGGGCCAGAAGGATGACATCATCTGCAAACAGCAGAGATGCCACCCTAATGTCACCGAACTGGACAATCTCCAGACCTCAGGTCCAGCGGCCACCTTAAATGAGCTTGACTTATTGCCAAGAATGCAAACACACCTCTCACGAGTATATAAGGACTGAATGGCTTGGAGCAGTGGTCCTGGTATCCCATACTCCCATGGCACCTCCCACAGGTCACCTCACGAAACACAGTCATAGACCTTTACCAAATAGACAGGATTAGCAAACTCCAATGACCCCTTGATTGTCTGTGAGAGGGTAAAAAGCTGGTCCACTGTTCTGCAACCATGACAAAATCTTTATTGTTCATCCTAAATCTGAGGCTTATCCATTGGCCATTGCTCTCCTTTCCAGTACCTTGGCACAGGCTTTCCCAGGGAGGCTGAACAGATTACCTCCCCTGTCTCTAAGTCCAAAGACTGTTCCCAAAATCCATCCAATATTGAAAAGAAGTGTCAACCACAAAACCCGGACAATATCCAGACAATATCCAGAGCCTTCTGCTTTTCAGGACAGATCTCGTCCACCCCTGGTGCCTTGCCACTGTGGGGCTTTCTAATCACCTCAGTTACCTCTGCTAAGAACAGGAGTGAGCTTTGGAAGAACTTAGTCCAGGAAATGCCACATGGGAACTTTGCGTCCTACAGCGATGATGCACCCCAGCATACTGCTCCCTTTGCTACCACCTCCAAGCAAGCTGGACTGGGGCAAAGAAATTCCTCTTGGTTGTTGAGCTTCATTGAAGCTTTTCATTGAATGTCCTTGGGATAGCTCAAAAATCCTGGATAAAAAGCAGCAGGCAAGCTGTCCCTAATATTCAAAAGTATGTTCCTACTAATGGAAACCATAATTCAGAAGTACCATGAATTTTAAAGCAAATGTAAACAAAGAAGCACAGCACCGATTCACCATGTCTGTACTTCTTCACTTGTCATTGTTTGTACCACACGTAACCTTCAGCGGGAGAGAGGCCTGACAGAACGACACTGGTGACCAGCGAGAATTCTCCATAGGTATGGTTAGCTTAGCTATTAGAATTTATGCATGGTGCTTTGCAATGTTTGTCCTTGGTAGGCCTCCGTAGTGCAGTGGGTGTATATGGCTTTATTTACACAGTTGTTGCAGTCTCTGTCACCCTCTAGTGGTCAGAAAATTTAGCTTATTGCAGCTTTAATCATGGGAAATGTTTAAAATCCTGGAGGAACTGCTCTTTGCACTTTCCCAAATATTCATCAAAATATTATGAGTTACAAATGTATAAATCTCACTTGCTAAAGACAAAATATTTTCTTTGCTTTGCTAAGATTAATTATATTTGGATAACAGAGAACTATAGTGTGATAGAAGTCATTCATAATGGTCTGATCGCTCACCAGTAAGCGCTGAGACTCTTTGATAAGGGGTTTGATAAGAAAGTCTGACATAGGGTGGTGTGCAACAACCTTCCTCTCAAACTACCAGGAAAAATGAAAAGCATGTGTGTCATGTAGGGGTTACTTACGGAGTTTCCATGCTTTTTCTGAGGTGGGTTATGGAAAGAGGGGGGTCTGGAAGATGGGAGAAAAACAGAAAAGACATTACTGCCAAAAAAGCAACAGTTCAATTTTGTGCATGATACTGAATGTATGATAATCATCGCAGAATTGTCTGTCTCTTGTTTCAGTTAAATCTTGCATGAAAAAAAGTTAATGTTCAGTATCAATACATTGGTGGCTACATTCTCTTGCCCTATATTCAGACAGAATGCAGAAAAAATTGAGAGGTGGCACGAATGCATGCAAGGTCAATGTAAGGAGGCAAATGGAGAGAGATGGACGCAACTTTGTTCTTCATGCAAATTGAAATTTCCTTGACGCAGTAAAGTGATAGTCAATCTGCTTCAAGCAGGACTTTATCCAGGCACTTTTACATTTTGACAATGACATCTGCACAAAAAGCTTGTAAAAGCTAGATTCCCCCAAAGAAGACATTGGTGGTGCTGCTGCCAAGGCTGGCACAAGGGGTTTGATATGCAAGCATGATAGAATAAAAAATATAATGCTGAAGCAGAGTTCAGAGTGGTTCTGCACTGTCTCATCATTCTTCACCATTAAAAAAAAGAAAGATGTCAACCAAAAACACTAAATATATTGTCTGCTTTTGTTGTGTCAATCACATCAATTTCTTACTTATTTTCTTGCTTATTTTTCAAGTCAAACGTCAAAAATCAAACTCATGCTTCCTGTCTGAACATATGGTAATAAAACTAAAAGCATATGATTCAAATAAAGCAGCAAAATGTTGCAGTTTTAGTACATCACTTGTTGCTGGATGGCAGTATATTTGCTTCTGTAAGAAGAAATTTACGTAAATTGGGTGACATTTGTGGTAAATTATTTCATAAATTACATACTGAGTTTTCATTACTAGATTAATTTATGACAACGACACACACATGATTTTTGAATACCACTATGCCAAAGATGGGTAATTGGCAGCAAGATGAGTTTGCAGATGATATAAGAGACAGCTTAAACAATGGTCCTTGAATAAAGTAAGAATGTTGGTTCAGAAGGTTGCATTATACATAGCAGTCAAAGGGCTTTTTTCCCCATGTTTGTATACTAATTAATATGTGCTGGTGAGTGTATCAGATAGAATTGTATTACTGCCTGCTCAGCAATTTAAGGATTAGAGTGGAAAGAGACCATCTGAGCCATAGTTTTCGTTCCATATGCTTTTCGGCATTTTTAATTTGTCAAATAAACTCAATAGTTAGCCAAATCAAATTCAATAGTGGGTCAATCTGTTTTAGCCTTCATGATGTTACTATTGTTTTCACATTATGAAGCACAAATAGCTATTCATAACAGCCATAAAGGGACTGAACCAGAAAACAATCTCTTCCAAAAGAGAGAACAATGTGAAGACCAGAGTGTGTTTTCTTTTGGTCCTTTTTTTGGCTCACTTTGGGAATAATGTGTTTGGTTTATTAAAAAAGGCTATATGTGAAATACTGCTTCATAATTAACCACCTGGGGAGCAGATAAACATGTTTTTCAAATGGCTGATTCATCACATTCAGTGTTAGTGGACTCCTAAACTTCAATGCGAATGCTCTGACTTACTGGAGAAAGGAACTATATCTGTATGACCACACCATCTCTTTGTAAGAACTGATGCATACATATAGGATCCTGCCCACATGGTGTTTTACATTCCTCCAAAGGTCAAACTGAAGACATTGGAACTCCCTCTTTCACTGCCTCTGGTGGCTATTTTGTGCTCTACACGCAACCTTGAGCTAAATTCTGGCAGTGACAAGCATGCTGTTTACTTGGGTATGGCTTTGGTGAGCAAACATGGATATCGATCGTTGAAATCAGATTCAGTTCCTTCACTGCAGATGTGACTCAAAGCCCTATGAGAGTCCTTCATCTTGAGGCTGAGATTGAAAAAGTCATTGAGACATATTAGAGATTTTAAAAAATTCTGTCTGTGGGATGATGTAGGGGATAGAATATGCTTATATCTCACATTTGAGAAAATAGAGGGAACTCATTTCAGTTATCAGTGTCAATAAAAATACTTAAATAAATGATAACCAATAAATAAATGATGAATTTGTCATGGATGTGTTTTGTTGACATTCAAGAAACCTATTTATTTGCTCCAAGCGAGTGCAGAGTTCACATTTTATTTTTTGCAAACCTTTCAAAAGTTGACAGTTGCATGGAACCGTCGTTACCTTTGACCAGGGCTTTCCCCTCACCTCTCTTCCTCTTAAGTTTGCGTCTGCGCTGCTTGTTGACGAAGCAAGCAGCCAGCGTGCTGAACAGGACAGCCGCCGCCAGGAAACAGATGGTGGCCACAATGCCGGCTACCACGGGCCGCGCCAGTCCACCTTCCTCCACCATCTCCGGAGGGGGGAAGAAGTCTGGGGGTAGAGAGAGAGAGAGAGGAATGGGGAGGGGAAGGAGGGGCGGAGATGAGAACATAAAGGTTGAAGTAGCCGGGGAAGTCAAACAGCAAAAGGGGAATGGAGAGTGGTGATGGAGAGGGATGGGTGAGGAAAAAGAGGGCCATAAAAGTTGGTTGTAGGGGGTTCGGTAGCCAGAGAGCGAGGTTTGGAGAGGTGGAGGGGATGGAACAGATTAAGGGAGACAGAGCGAGAGAGTGTGTTTGTTAAATATAGCAAACACAGTAAAGAAACAAACAAATACAGACAAAAACACTGTACTGGTATTTAAAAATAGAATATGGGCTTAAAAACTGAATCAGGATATCTTGTCTCTTTTTTGGATGGATTTGCATAGGTGCCTTGCGACCCTCTCCAACCTTACAGAGACAGTGGGTCAGTTCTAACCCAGCAATGGGTGCCTGCACAGAGGCCTTTGAAGGGCATAAGAAAGAAACAACCTCTGCCATATTCAGTGAGATTCAAATCAGTGGGGGCTGACTTTGCCCACAGCAATGGTACCTTCAAAATGGCCATTTCTGCAACGTATATGACATGGTAACATCACAGAAAGTGAGGCAAGAAATTTTCCCCAAATTCTTTGTACCTAAGCTCCTAAAGATTATAAATCTTCGCGCATTTTGCTTTTCAGAACCACAGTCAGCACCCATTGTCCCCGTGTAGAAGACTGGGTTAACTGTTGATAGTAGTTACTGTTTCACCCCAATGATCTGCTGCGCTCATGAAAATGCAGCCACATGTGCACTGCAATGCTGAATGCTGCTTTTAGAAACTTCCATTATTCTTGGGGGAATACAACATGGTAGAAAACCCATGGTAACCCACCCAGCCTTGCACAAGAGCAAGCAAACACACCTCTAGGTGGCAGTATCATAGCATAAATAAATGCTTAATCACCATCTGAGGCAGGAATAGTTGGCCTGCCTTACTGTGAGTCATAAATATCCTTTGCCTCAACATTATTTAGTATAAGACAAGAAGACAACTCTAGATAAAAAAATATGTCCCTTTAGAAGTGCAAGCTCTTTTACAGCCTGAAGGAAACCTGAAGAGTTAATAAGATGTAAAATTTCAGTAGTGAGCGCCTCAGGCAAGCTGAAAAGATGGATGTTAAAATCCAATGGTATCAGACATATTTAGACATAATATGACACAGCTGTTCATACAAGTCTTGAATGAAATCATTATTCAGCTTGATGGTGCCTTTCAGACAGACAGCAAGGGGCTTTACCATCAATTACAAAGTATGTTGTTTCAAAAGAAAAAAATATGTCCGCTTTGGTTTCCTTCACTATTAATTAATCTCTTTCTTCATTCTTAATTTATCGCCAGAAATGTATTTTTGGTTGTAAATATTTCACATATGTTCTGTTTGCTTTTGTCCTCATTTGAAACACCTTCACTGGCTGGATAATAAAATATTGGCCAGACAAAAATTATCCATCAAGCAAACCCTTTCTGTCTACAAGCATCTTAACTTACAAGGTGTTCTGTTTTGGGAAGTTACTGTCCAAAAGAAGTTTACCTATTAGTCGTCTTTGGCACAGAAATGAAAAGACTGACTGGGTTTAGTGTTACTAATGTAATCGATACTCTTTCGCAAACAGGAATAACTTGCAATACAATCTAACTTGCAGCCTTCTCTCCATATTTTGTCCGTTTGTTTTAGTGCTGTGCCAGTACCAAGACTAGGGACGAAAAACATTCTGTACTGTAGACCTATAGATTTCTTAAACCAACCACAATAACCCAGGGAAATTGATACATATGGTCTTGTGAGCTAGTGATTTGTGCACAGATGCAGTGGCTTCTACTGCTTCCCATGACATCGAGTAGATGGGGGGGAAATGTGCTCAACTCTCTAATAGGAGACATTCTCTTTTCTGTCCCACTCACAAGCACAGTAGCTGCACCTGTAGGCGCACCAGACAGTCATTTGGTTGAGTTTAAACTTCTTTCTGAAGTAGGATTTGGCAAAACCAGACTTGATGTTTGTGCCACCAAAATGTGTTCTATGAGTAATATTCATAGCATGGCCAGCATTGTAGGTAGGGCTGCCATACTGTCAAGCTACATTACAGTGGTTGTGCATTGTCTGCATTTTACATCGGAAAACATTGGAAAACAGTTAAGATTTCCAGCACAAATACTGCACATCTTCCTTATTTTGGCTTTGCGATGTACTGTTCAGTGTTACTGGCTTGCACTCTTCAGTTTGATGCATGACATGCATCAGAGTGAGACTCACTTCCACCAAGCACATATGTGCCTTGACAGGATAAATAAGATAATGGAAAGCCTATCAATGTATTAGAGAAGGCAATGTGTAGGCTGTGCTCCACTAACGTTTGAGGCATGACTGATTGCTATAGAGCTTCCAGCTTCTACAAATCCACATGATTATTGCCCAATGTACATGGTAATCTTTTCTGGAATTATTCTGGTGAGATGCATGTAAGAGACTTGAGTCGTGCAATGAGGACCAGGAGGTAGAATCAACTGGTTCCACTGGTTTATATGCTGCATCTTAAGTTATAGTGAGGAATGATGCAGCAAAATGCTAAATACCTTGAGCAATGCCTGTAAGCAATGCCTGTGCCTGTAATACATACGGAGAAAAAATAAAATACCTCTGACATCTGTGACAGTACAGTACAGAGTATCTGCATCATATTTTGAGCATGTCAGTCAAGATTTACAGGGAAAGGACTCAAACCAAAATCATGTCAACACTGAAATAAGCTGCAGTCTTTGATCACCACATTGCATAGTTCTCATAGTTCTAACCAGTGGGGGGCAGCAGAGTACTTCCGGTGATCCAAAGATTTCCTGAGAAATTTTCTGCTCCTCTATAAATGTTACCAACAGCTGCTCTTAGCAAATGATGTGTACTCAGTGACCTCTGCGCAGAAGCAGCATCACATTTTGAGGGGTGTAATTTCAGATTTCAATTTTGGTATTGTAAAGAAAAAAGAAAAGAAACTGACTTGATGAGTTTTTTATCACAAGTCCAGTGCAATCTATGGGAGACGGGCAGCCCGATGATGTCATACTTTCAGGATGGTACAAAGGAGTGTGCGTGTACAGCGAGCTAAAATTTAATAGTGCTGAATGGGCAAAATGCTAAGTTGGAGTTGCTGCGTGTGCAATACATTTACAGCCCTTCTTCAGCTAAGAAACGTTAGGCTAGCCTGAGGTTAGAGATGCGGACTAGTGCCGGAGGTTGTCGGTTCGAACCCCGGCACTGACGAGCAAAGCTCCCCTCAATTTAACCAAAGCTCCTGCGCTACATGAATTTGTGTGTATGTTTGGGTATAAATTTGTGTATGCCCACAATCTGCAAGTGATGTCAAGGCAGTACTCTCCTTTTTTTGGCTTCTGTTGCATCTTTACAAGTCCACATAATTAACGTTTCAAAATTTGTATATTCCTTCTTTTCTGTCATTGGTGACTAGGGGTATCATTATCCCTGAAGTTGTAATACATGATGTGATGTAATGACTCACCTGTGCTGGACACTCCTACTATGTTACTAGGCTCGCTGATCATGTCCTCCATGACGGCCATGACGCGGAACTCATACCACGCCTCCTAGGAACAGCAGAACAGAGAGATCAACATTTGGCAAAGTAAAGCATCCCTCTCTTGTCTTGTCTCCATTAGCACGGTCTAGTCAGGCTGTGGGCCGCTGTGGTATTGAAGGATTTAGTTTGTGTCTCCACTGATCGGACAGCTAAGCAATGAACATCAGGATTTGAAAAATAATGAGTGCATCTCACATACCGTGAGTTAACATGTAGTTTTAGTGCTAGAGTACTTTCCTAGACCAGTGGTTTCCTAGACCGTCGGTTCTCAATGTGGGGTCCGGGGACCACCAGGGGTCCTTGAGAGGGTTCCAGGGGGTCCCCAGTAAATTGATGAATCGTTAAACTTCACTTAAACTTCATTTACAAGAAGTTAACACAATTAGAGAATGTAGAAGAACTAATTTTTAATAAGGACTATTTTGATCAAGGTTTCACTGTTATCTCTCTATCTACAGTACAGATAGTCATGAAATTTTGGACAAAATCATACCTAACAATAAAAAATATTCTCAGATTTGGGTCAAATGGGGGTCCGTTGCTCTAATGTGTATTAAATTAGGAGTCCTTGGTATGAAAAAGGTTGAGAATCACTGTCTAAGACCACCAAAACAGGATTGGAATGAGATATACAGAGGAAAATGTGTGCCATAGCATTAGTTACGGAAACTACAGAAGAACACGCACTTCCACACATCCTTCCTCACACATACAAGGGCAAACACATGCGCACAAACACACACATGGAGACAACCAAACAGAGGGTCCCTCGTGGTCCAATTACCTCAATCGATGCAGTAAAAAATTAGCAGCAGAAAAGTTCCACAGGATAGGTGCAGTGTGTGTGTGTGGTGGGAGAGCCAGAGAGAAGTGTGTGTGTGTGGGTGTTTGCCGGGGAATGGAAGGAGAGATAAAAGCATCATGGCACTGACACTGGTGGTTAGATTGAAGAAAAGCTCAAACGTGTCATGCCAGGAGAATTAGCCACCATGAGCCAGACGTGAGATGTTGAAAAAGACTATTGTGTCAGAACTCATAAATCAATCAAGGGTATATTGATTGTCCATGCTGAAAATAGCTCTCCCTTTAATAAAGAAAATCATTATCCCCAAACGGCTTATTCTGTTCTAATTTATCTTCATATTTCATTTCATGTTTCAACTGCTATTCTGACTCTCTTACTTGAGTTTTTAAGACAAAGAAAGTAGCTCAGATGATGTTCCCAATTTGCAGCTTGCACAAGAGAATGTCACATCACACAGCATGTTGAAATTTGTCAGCTTAATGTGGCTAACATACACGCTGTACCTCACAGAACATGACTTAAGAAATGTTCTGTATTAATACACATCAAGTCCATGAAACAGCACTTATTTTGATAAAGTTTCAACTTTTATAACTGGTACATCTGTTATGCCTACTCCACTAAATTACATAGTGGGAGGTAGTGAACAGTACAAATCAATCTGAAAAGCTGACAGTTTAGTTGCAACATGCTTTCTTGAGTTCACTGACCTAATGCAATCGTTAGCTTCTTGGTAAGCTACTGATATGAACAAGATCTGTCTACAAACTGAAAAACTATTTTGCTAAGCAGTTGCTGCCATTTTCACATGTGCACAGTGTGACTTTGTCTGATGCTGCTGAGTGACCAACTAGCTAAAACAGAGGTCAAACATACAACTGTCTTGAGGAGGAGTGACATAATTGATATCAGCCATAATATAGCGTTTTATACAAGTACAAGTTGCCAAATCTTTTTTCTAAATCAATTTTATATAACTTACATCAGTTTGATACTACTTACTAGTATGTCAGTCTAAAACGGTGACTAAACTCGTTTCTGCAAATAAAAAGGTGGGTAAACTGAGTTTGGGTGTTTCATCCTGGTCCTTGCAGAAAACTCTAGCAGACAGATGCAGATTTTGTATATATCTATATGTACAGTATATGTCCAGTCTTTTACCTGGATGAGGTCTCTGGCGAGCAACTCTGTCTCCCCAGCGGGGATGCTGTCGTCCAAGACGTCCCATCGCTCCCCCAGGCGGAACTCCATGACGTAATGCTGGATAGGTGCTGTGTGATTGGCAGGCGGCATCCAGGTGAGCAGGACGCCCTGCTGCGTGCGATTGGCTGTGAGGCACCGTGGTGGGGTAAGCAGCACCAATGGTTCAGGGGTACTTATAGGAAATACTGGAAGAAAGGATTGGGGTTGAGAACATAAGTCTTGGGGATCAGTCCCATGGCAACAGTTTAACAGTTGTACCATCACACGTTCAGTGCGTGGTATCAGGTGGGCAGTTCCACCAGCATGACACCAGTGAATTAGGTCCCATGCGTCTTGTATCTGGACTGTGTCTAGATATCATATAGCTGGATTACAGTTACAATTTACATCAAAATGCGTCTCAGGTATACACATTAACATCAGACTTCTCTTTCCCTCAAGAATATTTAAATCCTCTAAAACTGACAGTAAACATTTTGCCTCACCACAAAAATCCATTTTGACAAGGACGTTACTATCCGAGCTACCTGCTGCCTGTTTGATTTGCTTGCTTTCCTGATGCATGCTAAAGTTTATTTCCATTTATATAGTTGCTATGTGTCTCTGAGTCCATAAGTAGAAACCACTGAATTACCTTTGGGATTACTTAGCACTGCATTTTGCTTAAGTAATTAAAACTTCACCGCTGCTCTCGTTCATGTGAGCATTTTATAAACTGCGCTGGGCATGTTTAGAGAAATCGAAACAACACATACAAAACACACAAACACATACAAAACCTGGCAGTAGGAGCTGTTAGCTCCAGGGTGAATGTGAGCTAAGTGAAGTGGACTCAGTCAGTCCACTTACCACCAACAAAAACACAAACACAAGCTAGCTCATATCTTATACTGTCTACAGTTTCCCAGATTGTCCTTTTTTGTTTTGACATGCTTCAGCAGAGAGGATTAAACAATAAGTGATGTTGCAAGATGAAAGGAATTGTAAAAAAAAAAAAAAATGTTTCTGAAAGAGAAATACACAAGTGACCCTGGGCTGAATGCCTTATCTTCTTAGTTTCTCCTCACAGACACAAACAAACATGGTGATACAGCATAGCTAGAGTTATCCTGCTTTTCAGCATGTCACACATCTTGAAGTAATAATCTGTGACATTTTCATATAAATCAATGTCAATTTTGCTTCTCTCTGTCACCGAATGATATAACACAATAATGATTCAACCTATGCCCAGATCAGCAAAGTGTTTATATTTGCTGTTCTAAACAGCCTCTAAACGGTTCTGAGCAGTCTTCCCTGGGAGAAATCCTCTGGCGCACAGAGCAAAACTGATAAAATGGCTCGCCTTCATGGTGCATTAGGGAAACCTGTAAATACAACATCATTTTTTAGTTAAAAGTTTCTAGCTGAACACTGTAGATTTGAAGGTAATTTGAAATTCATGCTGAAAATGAGAAGCTTGTGAAACATCAGCATGATCCTTTCTTTCTGAAGCTGAAGTGTAGCCCTGGCATGTAAATACTGTGGCTGAGAAACATCAAATCACACTGCGGGCGTTGTTGTTTGGATCATTCAGGCATGAAACATTAACTTGTAAAAACTTAACTTACTCTGCAACCCCTTCTACAACTATTGCTATACTACTGTAGTGTTAATTCTAACTAAAACATTGAACAACCAAAACCAAAACTAACCAAAACAGGGTGGAAAAAATTGTTTTACATGAACTGATCTACCATTATATTTATAGTATTTTGGCTACTTTAAGTTGCATCTATGTTGAAAGACATAAAAGTTGTTCACCGCCAGCTATTTTTCCTTGTTTTAAGATAATTTATTATGCCAAGATTAAAGCGATCAAATGATTATTTTTTTTAAATCGCGATTAATCTCAAAATCTCTGTAATTTTGATTAATATCATATTTAATTGCATGTAAAAATTACATGAAAAAAACATACAGTACACTACAGTTAAATTCTAGTAAAATGTATCTAAAACAATCACAAGAAAATCCTGCATTCCCAACATCCAGTGTAAATTGAGCCTGAACTGCTGACGACAAAAAAACTCACCGTTCACCAAAAATAAATAATTTAAATTGATACAATAACTTATAACAGTGCCAAAAACAAAACAGGCTGGCATAACCTCAGCAGTTTTGCCTAAAAAGTCCAAAAAAGAGCAATGGGTAAGCCTACCGCAAAAAACAGAACATATTAACAGCTTTTTAAGTCTGAATACAAGTTAGAAACACTAGATAACACTGGGAAGCTGTCCAGGGTTTCTCTATCTTTCCAACAAAATTAATATCAGGGCCGAGAAAACTACATATTGCACAAATCTTTCTGATTCTGATGCTCAATCATATGTATGTGTGTTTTTTTTTTTTTTATTCTGTTACCCTTATGTTACCCTGACATATATGTTTTCTTGGCTTTGGGGCCTTGTACAGTATTTTCATGTTATTACTGTGGAGATGGAAAAGAGAAGTGGAAATATGCCAACACTTATTGGGAAGATTCAAATTGATTGCGGGCAAAGGGAAAGTTTTCTATCATTTGCGGGGGAAAATATTGGCCCTTATTACCTAGTTTCCTTTTTTGTTTCTTTTTTTATAAATAACCTTTCTGGTTGTTCTAGTTGCATGTCTGCCAAAGCCATTTTATTATTGGATCTCCTTGTCCCAGTTGAGCGGTAGTGGGTGTACCCACCTAGTGTGTTCACAGTGACAACCTCGCTGAAGGGGCCTGTGCCAAGCTTGTTTTGGGCCAGGACGCTGAACTGGTATGCTGTCTCTGGCTCCAAGCCGGGCACCAGCAGCCAGCCCTGGCCTCCAGGCACGGGTATGGAAAGCCAGTCATGTGGACCTAAATGCTCCCTCTTCAGCCTGTCGAGGAAGAGGGTTGAGAGGCGGGCGGGCAGACGGGAGGGATAAAAAAAAAAAAAAAAAAATGAACATAAGAAATTAGTGGTGAGGAAGATGATGCTACGTGATACTGGGAGTGCCTTGACTTTCTGTATTAGATCCAGGTACAAGCCTACATCACATTGGAAACTGGACAGTATTAGAAGTTTTTTTTATAGTGTACAAAATCTCTTGAATCACATTTCAGTGTCCTCGCTTAACATCATAATCATCTATCATCACCATGCAGGTTAGCACATCATGTGACGTCATTTCTGCAACACTGCTGGTCCCATCATCGCTGTAACATCACAAAATTGTCATTTCAGGAACACTTGAACACATGACATTTTGACAGTTCACTTCATTCACAACATTTCTTTCACATGATGGTAATAAGCCCATGCTGCGCTCAGCTGTGCAGTTTGCCCATGCCACAGATTCAGCGTTGACTGGAACGGATCTCCACAGAAAGCAGAAAACTGAATGCATGCAAGATTTTTTTTATTAGTGTCCATTCAAACTGTTGCATATTGATCTTGATTTGTATTTACTTTAAATAGAAAGCCTGTATCAGACTGTCCTAGAATACATCTGGTTACGTTTTGACTTCAGTACGCGTCTCCATGGGTGTTTTTGAAATTTTTTTGCTGGTTGTTGAGTGACCCTTTCATTCAGTTCATTTTTGTTTGGACATTTTTTTGGGTTGTTTCAGGAAATGTAACATTCATCATACAGCACATCCCCTATGGAAATCATTTGATTTGACAAACACAGCTATAATAATGTTAATTGTGTGTTTTGGTGGATTTTATTTTCTCCCCCACAGATATCTGAAACACCTGTTTATGGTAAAAGGGGGTACAATGGAGCATGCCATAAGAGCGTAAAGATGCAGTAGCATGTTTAAACATGAATACATCATTGTCAAATTGATAGTGATACTTTGGTATAATTACTGTAAACAAATGAGACCATGGTGGAGACAATTGGTAGCCTCTATGTCGTGTCGGTGGAATTGTTTGCGCTACTGTTTCTCAAATTTTCCCATAAACTTTCCCATACAGTTCCCTGCGAAATCTGACCTGGTGACACACAATGTAAAATGCAGTGTAGAAGCTGCCAATCTTCTCTGTGATGATATACTAATGTCTCAAACTTAAGGTGGTAATGGTTTATTGATGTTAAAATGCTTACATGTCATTACTTTAAGAGTGCTTGGGTTAAACAGTAAACCATCTGTTGTGCCCCCTTGTCTCCTAATAAGGCACTTAGTATTGGCTTTGTAAATACGCTTGTCTGGACTGTCGTAGTTTTGACAGCTTCCCTGGACTCAGACACTCTTATCCCACAGGCTGAAGTTACTTGCCAGAAAGTGCGACTGAGCATGTGCAGCAGATTGTGCAGATTTAACTGCTTGTTTGTGTGTGTGTGTGTGTGTGTGTGTGTGTGAGCACATGTGCACCAGATCTGAGCCTATAACTTAGCATAATAGCACAGCAGGCTGCACTGTTATCTGGTGTTGATATTCAATTGTAGGATGTTTGTAGCAGAGTCCAGTGGAGCTATCTGAGGATTATTTATCTCATTGCAGTGGCAGGCTTGCCAACACTGGACATTTTTTGAGTACAACATTGGTGACACAAGCCAAGGACACCAACCACTATTATGCACACACAAACAAAAATGTCATGTTTTTAACTCTACCATACAAGAGTATCATTCCTGTTTCATTTCTATGGATTTACTGGTTTTAGGATTAGATACCATGAAAATTAACTTGTAGCAATGCCTATTACAGTATTTCATGGCCAGACTAGATATTCAGTGATGATAAGAGAATCAGACTGCGCAGATTAAGATATGGAAGACACTCAGCAAAGAGAAAAAAAACTTCCAAGGTATGGCCATGGCCATGTCTCTATTGCTCCAGCCGAACAATGCATTTTATACAGTCTGCAATACACATAATGACAGCAGTCACTAAGGAGCAGCTGTTAACACTATTACAGTGAAAAGTATTCAATCTTTCCTGCTCCATGCCTGAATTTCTGGATTGTTTCTGTTACATTTTCAAAGAGTCAAAACTCTTGTATAGAGTTTTAGTTGTTTTTGGGGGTTTTTTCTGACAAAATTAGCGCACAATTGTCAAAATGCGTATAAGTTGGCAGGCATGCAGTAGACCATGGGCATGGCCAGTTAATTAAATAGCATGACAATATTATGTAGACAGAGATGTCAGCTTCTTCTGTTTTAATAAAGATTAGGAAATTTAACCATGTCTTATCTGCTCCCTCTCTGCAAAAAACAATTCTTCAACATGTGGCATAGATACCTTTAGTTAAATCCTCCAAAACTGTTTTTAATAATTACAGGACAAGTGAAATCTTAAGTAGTTGCTCCACACACACCCATCAGCGAAGGTGCAGAAGACTCCCTTGCAGACCTGGGTTAAAACAGTGCTTAATACTCCTTCCGGTAGTTGAAATATACTCATTTCAGCTTTGTAATTAAGTGATATTTCACTTTTAATATAATTTTTGTCTTTAATATGCATTAACCTAATGTGTTCTGATCCAATATTGGTTGTCACAGGTATCTGTAGCAAGGTGACATGTTTATTTTGTGATTACTTTGAATCATACTGTGCCAGCCATGGCCAAATCAAGCACATCTGTACTTGAAGTAAACCAATCAGTAAATACAGAAATCAAACATTTTAACCCAGGTCTTTTCCCCAGTAAAGCAGCGGCAAAGAAGCAGCAGCAGCAGGGCAGAGAGCTCTGGGTCATGTTCAGTATAGTTGCAATTTAAGAATAGAGATGAAAACTCACATTTTTAAGAGTCACACCTGATCTCCACATATTTCCATCTCTATCTTTGCGCAACCGTTCTGAACACAACCCCGGAAAATTTTTTTTTTAGAAAGAACAGAGGAAGTATTGGAAGAAGAAAAAGCAGGAAGCAAAGCATGCTGGGATGACTCACACATGGCCGTACCAGACTGAGAATGTCTGCTGGAAGCCTCCATCGTAGCTCGCCTCCCAGGACACATTGGCCCAGGTGGCGGACGCCACCACATGGACGTTGGTGGGGGCGTGGGGGCTTGTGCCTGGAGGGAGGGAAAGCAGAGGGAAAGGTGTTGCTAAAAGGGACATTAGTCATTAAGTGGCCTTGTGCCACATTCACTTTACCTGTCAAGGAAGTCACATCCAGCAACACATGCAGCATCCAAGTATAACGTAAGAAGCACTTTTCTTTATTAGAAAGTTCTTGAGATGCTTGAATAATATAATCTTGAAACATGTTGAATTGTGGTAGAACAAACAATATACTACCCAGTGACAAAATTAACCTCTAAAATCACCTGCCAAAGGCTGGTAAACTGAAAAAAGTACCTGCCAAGAATCATTTTTACCAGCCAAAATATTTAATATACTTTTTCCATAGAAATATGTCAACCATATGTCAGTGCTATTGTGCACATAGAATCAGCTATTGTGTGTAAATTTAAACTGAACTAGAGTGGATCAAGTTTGTATTTCATCATAGAGCCAGTGTAACAGGCAGCCAGTCAGAAGCCTGTTTCAGTCATTGTATTGCTTGGTTTTGAGTGTTAGAGAGAGTGTACAGTGGTCAGCAGGGACACAGTTTGAAAACCTAAGACCAGAGACTCTAACTGAGGCATTAAAATAGTACTGTCTCAAAATTTACCAGTGTGGTGGGTGACCATTATTGATCTATCCATTTCCATTTTTTTGTGCAGGTGTTAATTTCAGACCATGCTACCACCTGTTCCACCACAGTATGTACACACCCACATCAACACCCTCAAACGGGATGAGAACATTTCCTGCCTAAGAAAGCCCAAAACAGAATGCTCAGTGTTTCATAACTGATCGTGGTGTAAAATTACTTATATTGAAAAAATCAATATTGAAAGCATCCTAACATCCCAAATTTGTCGGGCTATAAACTGCCTTCCATGAAAGAGCTGCCAGGGTGAAGAAGAGGGCAGGAGGACTGCTACCGACCCCGCGCACCCAGCCAGCCATCTGTTCCAAAAAGCTTTCCTCTGGGAGATGCTACTTAGTGCATCATGACCAAGACCACCTCTCCCCAAGAGCTGTTACTCTACTTAACCAGCCTGCATGTCTGTGTGTGTGTGTACGTGTGTGTGTGTGTGCATGTGATACCTATGACTAGGATGTGCGTGCTGGCAGTGATGCTCGTGGCAACGTTGGTGGCGACACACTCCCACTCCCCATGGTCCTCCTTTGTGAGGGACTTGAACTGTAAGCTGCCTCGGGGCAGAACATTGTGCTTGCTTTTACTGGGCTTCCCTACCTTCAGTCCGGGGAGAGAGAGAGTAAACGAGAGAGAGAGAGAGGGAGAGAGAGAGACATGTTCGCACATCCAGTACAAAATAGAGAAACAAACAACAGGCCATACATACACAGTTTACCAGCCACTAGACAATATCTATCCACAATCCCACAATAATATTGTTTTTGATGCTTAACTTAAGTATCACATTATGCAGAGAAACTCATAAACGGGAGACATAAACAATAGCTAATCACATAGTATTCACTGAGCGAGATTAAAGAAGTGTCACAATCAAGGAAACAATTGAGTGGGTCTAATATGTTCCCTTGATTACATCTTTTATAAAGACATCATTAAAATGTGATTAAAAACGCAAAAAATGACATACAGCAGTTTGTGTAATTAAAATCGGAGCCTCAGTATTTCGAAATGAAGATGTCTATTGTCCCAGTGATTGTTTTTTATTTATTTATTTACATTGAAAACAATGAATGTACCATAACGCAACACGGAGTAGAAGTTTCAAAAAGCTGCAACTCTTACTTTGAACGGGCAATGCAGCTAGCAACCTGACTTTAATAGTCAAAACCAAATGATATGCAAAGGCAGGCAGGGTGTGGAGTGTGGCGAGTCTCTTACCTTCCTCCATGTGATGTTGGGAAAGGGGTCTCCCTCCGCCTCGCAGGGGATGACCAGTTCTCTCCCAGCCTCCTGCCTGTACTCCCCTCCGGGAACCACTGAGAATTTAGGAGGGTCCTGCCCAGGGTGAGATGGCCCAAATAGGGCAACTGATATTAGGTGAGCTCTTTGGGAGATGATGGCTACATGGTGTTACATGGTTAGCAGAGCGTACCTTTAGCACCAGGGGAGCGGGAGGGGACCATCCCATGGAACCCAGGGCATTGTAAGGCATGCAGGTATAGGTGCCGAGAGAGTCCTCCGTCACCTCTGCCACACGGATGCTCCCGTCGTCCATTTGGCTCCAACCAGGGTACTGTGGAGGGGGAAGTGGTGGGGTTTTGTGGGTCATCGGGAGCAGGCGAGGGAGGTGACTGCCTAAATAACTTGGTAGGCCCTAGGGCTGCAACTAACGATTATTTTCATTATCGCTTAACCTATCAATTATTTTTCAGATTAATCGATTAATCATGTAGTCTGTGAAATGTCACAAATAATGACAAATGCCCATCACAAGTTACCAGAGTCCAAACTGATTCTTAAAATTGCTTACTTAGTCTGACCAGCAGCCAGAAAAGTATTCATTTTATGATATGAAACAGAGAAAAGCAGCAAATCTTAGCATTTGTGAAGCTGTAACCAGCAAATGTTTGGTATCTTTACTTGATAAATGACTAAAATGATGATTCGATTATCAAAATTATCATTGATTAATAATTTACAAGAGAGACTGAAGAGACACAAAAAATGAATGGAAGAAGTGCAAAGATGGGACAATTGTGGTCTGAACAACAACAGCTCTGATACCTATAAGATCCACACAGCTTTGACCGATGAATTGACATACATGTTCCCGGTCTGCGGGGGAAGTGAGCAGAACCAAACCTGCAGCGCAGCACCCTCTCACCTTATCTATCCGTAGAGGGAGGTTGTCTTTCTTCCACTTAACGAGAGTTACAGGGGGAGTGGCATCTACAGGACAGCGGATGAAGCCGGGCAGGCCAATGGCCACGTAGATGACAGATGGCATGTTTACCACGCGGGCAGGGTCTGGGGGAAAAAAACAAAGGGGAGGGGGGTGGCGGGGGAAAAAGTGGTAAAATATCTCTTTGAGGTATGCGAAACGTAAAATAACGTGATTATAATAGCAGTGCAGAGAAGCTTGGGAAATAACAGAATTTATGGGAAGTGGGCTCATCATAAAATGCTAAATGCAATCATGTGGAGAACAGCTGGTCTCAGAGCAGTATTTGTGTGTGTGTGTGTGTGTGTGTGTGTGTGTGTGTGTGTGTGTGTGTGTGTGTGTGTGTGTGTTATGCCCAACATTGAACTTCCAAGCATACCAGGTTTATTATATGCTTTATTCCTGAATTGCTTATGTCCTAAATCAAGGAAATGAGCAGCCATAAAAATGTACAACATTGATAGTTTATCGCAGAGGACGCAATTTTAACAACAATTCTTGCCAGACCCTATATCTTAAAAAAAGAAAATCATATTCTGCAGGTCACCTGTCAAAAACCTGCAGTTAGGAAAAGTGGTCTTCTGCAATGCTGCATCTTAAAATTATGTATTGCTTGTGATGCATCAATAAATAAGGTCCTGGGGTTTGGGTCCTTTCTGTGTGGAGTGTCACGGTGAACTGAACACTCTAATTGCCCATAGGAGTGAATGTGAGCATGAGTGTGTTTGCATGTGTATCTCTGAATGAGTAAATCCATCAAAATAAATCAACTTTCTTGAAAAGGCCTCTAAACTGTCATAAAAACGTAATTCATGTTAACAAATGTATTGCATATGAGTATATCAAAGGTGCAAACACAAACCAATCAACAAAGTGCGTAGGATACAGTGTTGCAAATACAGAAATGTAGTATTTCTTTCACATCCTACCCAGTGGTTCTCCAGGGATTAGAAATCTATAAATATGACTATTCTGAACATAGGTCACACTCTCACCAATATAATCTCCAAGATTAGATAATTAGTCAACACTTATATAGTTATAGATAGCTATACTAATTCAACAGTGACAAAAATCTTCCAATTTGGGATTTGGGGACAAATACTTCCAATATCAAATGTGGGTCTGAAGCCTAATATGTGTCTCAATGGGGGTCCTTGACATAAAAACCTATTAATCAAAGGGTAACATTTTAACCAAATGGACATATTGACATAGGTGACATAAATCGAGTACGACTTCTTACATTACATTACATCATACCCCAACTGCCTAACTCTTAGTCAGTTTAATCAGATCACTTCAGATTTGTTTAAACCTTAATACTGTATTTGCTCTACATTATTGGCTACCCTTTCCCATTTTTTCTCTTTTTACTGAAGTCTTAAATCACTGGGGTTTGATTTGACTGAACTATCCCCTTTGGGCAAAGATGGGCGCAGAGGAAAAAGGAGTCCATCTGGCGGAGGGAAAGGGCTAAGAGGAGGAAAGGGAGAAAAGAGGAAAAGTTGAAACTTCTCCTTCCTAAATCCTGAATTATGGAGAGGGCGAAAAACAGCGTGGCTTCTAAATGAGGTCAAGGAGGAGAGCTTCAAAGTAAGCACTGGGTGATAAGAGGAGGAGAAATGGCGTGAGCGGGGAGGAGGAGGGGTGGAGAGAGAGGGGGAGTGAATGCTATCAGCGTGGCGATAGAAGAAGGGCGAGCGAGGCTGAGTACAAGCATGGGAAAGAGGACAGGTGAGAGAGAGAGAGAGAGAGATGGCAGAGGATGACGTAAGGCAGAGAGAGAGACAGAGAGAGAGAGAGGGGGGAGTGATGAGGAGGAGAGAGGAGGCTAAGGAAAGAATAGCAGGCAGTTTGATCAGGAACACAATAAAGCAGGGAAAAAGGCAGTGGAAGGCATTCATCTCCCATTACAAAAGAGGCGAGATGAGAGGAAGAGCTGAAGGTGACGGGGGAAAGGGTGGACGACAGATTGGGTGTATGACTCGAGAGAAACGGGGGGGCTGAGCGAGCGAATGGGCGAGCGGGACGTCGGGCGAGCGAGTGTGTGACACGGAGAGATAGAGGGATTGAAACACAGAGAGATCGATTGACCACACTGTTGCCAACACAACTTTGTACTACACAGCTGCCGTCCTCCTAAGTCTTAACCGCCGAGCCGGCAGCGCTCTGCCACAAAGAGCCCAGAGGAGCGCCGCCACCAGCACCACAGACAGGAATATCAGCCAAGTTTCTAAATATAGCCCTCAGACAGCGCTATCGCTCACGACACGCTGGTTCCCACTGCAAGATGCTTTGGGGAAGTTATTCACTGGCATGCACTTCAGGGAGAAAGGGAGAAAGACAGAGAGTGAGAGAGAGAGAGAGAGAGACAAAGAACGTGAGACAACAGACTTAATGAAAGAGAAAGATTTGAAGAGACCAAACCGAGAGAGGAGCGTGATCTGGCGAGCGAAAAGGGGGAAAAACAAACGGAGAAGAACGAGAGTAGAGGATTGAGAGGGGGGGGGGCAGCTAAAGGGCTAAAAGGGATAAAGGGACGAAGAGGAGACGATCGGACGGGGTGAGAGTAAGGGAGAAGAATAGGAGAGAAAGAGAGAGAGTGTGAGATTGTGAGAGAGAGAAAGAGAGTGAGAAGGAGAGAGTGAGATTGAGAGAGAGAGAGAGAGACAGAGAGAGAGCCCTCTGCAGTCTGACAGAGAAAAGTGCCTGGTCTTACAGCAATGATGTAATCGCTCCTCTCTCACTTCTCCCTCCCTCGCTCTCTCTGACTGGTGTTGCCTGCCTCTGCTCGTCACACACACACACGCGCGCGCACACACACACACACACACACACAAATCTAATGTAGAGCCGTCGAAGGAGGCAGGAGAGCGAGGGAATGCAAAATGTCTGTTGCCTTGACTACTGCCAGCGGCCGGTCACCAATCGACGGGGCTAAAATCTCAAAGCTCATCCTCTCTCCCTCTCGTTCTGCTATTCAAAAAGTGCCAGAATCATAAACCGGAGTTAGCGGACTGTTTTATGGGAGGAGGTGGTAACCTGCGATGAAGACGAATGGAGAGAGAGATAGAGATAGAGATGTGTTGGTGTGCGTATGCATATATATACATAAATGAGTACAAATGAGAGAGAGAGAGAGAGATGGAGAGAGGAGAGAGAGAGAGAGAGAGAGAGAGAGAGAGAGAGAGAGAGAGAGAGAGAGAGAGAGAGAGAGAGAGAGAGAGAGAGAGAGAGAGGAAGACAGAGGGGAAGACAGCAAACATATGCAAACATATTTGAGAAAGCAAATGGGTGTTTGGATGGGATTAGTATGGTAGCTGTTTGGCTGAGAGGTGGAGCAGAGTTAGCTTGGAGACTGGCATAGTGTCCAAATCAATTCCACAGTGCAGAGGATACACTGAGTGCATTTCTTTCTACCTAAATAAGACAGTTTCTGTAAATGCAGCTCTAAGACTATATCCGATATGATTTAGATAGAAAGACAGGCAAAGATCTGTTGGTACAAGACACTCCTGCTGCAGACAAAACTATACCAACTGCTCAGTTTTGGTTTACGCTCCTCACTTAAGCGTTACTTGTAATTTGTAAGTAAGTCACATTTGAGGGGTTTTCACCACAAGTTTGGTATTGCGATGCTGCTGATGCTTATGTAGATGAGAGAGCCTACATCAAGAAATCTAGATATAATAATGCTTTGTTTTGACACCAGCTAAGTCTAAAGACACAACAGTAAAAACTGCAGCACCTTGTATAACAGCGGGACAGTAAAGAACCCCAAGCACACTTGGCACTTGGACACAGGGATATTGTGGAGCAAATGCTACAGAGCTGGGAGGCCTTGGCCTTGGCACAAAAAAAATCACAATGGAAAAGCAACACCTTCAAATAAATGGACATTTGTATTGGGGCGGAGAGAGGAAGCAGTAAGACAGTGTCAGAGCAGTTTCTCGAGTTTAGTGTAAAAAGAAAGATTATCTGTAAAGCTCTGTGGAGTATGAGGGCTATCCAGGTGTCTTCATCATCAGAACAACATATAATGTGCTGCTGTCACCCCAAAACCTTAACCACTGGCTAGATGAAGGCCACACTTGTCCTCTGTGTTGAAAGCTGAGCCATATCCCGCCGCTGAGGCAGGATGCAAATGAGAAATGTATTCTCAGAGAAACCAAAATACCTTTCAGTCGCACCAGAGATTGTTAACATCAGCCTGACTTGGCGCTGTGTCCGGCTCTCAGCAGTCAGCCTACTTTGTAGAACGTATTGTGCCATGAGAAGATGGGGTGCGCGAGCCATAGGAAAGGAAGAAGCTGAGAAGAAGATACATTTAACGAGCCGCCGAGGCTGAGCAGTAAGGCTGGAAAGCCAGTCTGCAGTCTGTGGAAGTTGGGTGTCATGGATTTTTAGCAACATCTACTATCAGGTTACTCGGGCAGAAAGAGATTTGTTCTCAGGGCTTATGTCACATTATAAAGGAGTCTACCTGCTGAAAGAGCAGCGGGTAGCTCTGGCTGAAGAGAAGAGATACCAGCTGGGGTTCAAAGTTTGGAAATCTGCTCTGTTCGCTAATACTGTGAGGTTTCCCAACAGCTAAGGGGGCTTTTTCAAGCCAGAAAGCTAAGCGGTCCTTTTAGTCTTTGACTGATGTGGTTTCTGAACAGCTTAACAGGCCATTTCAAGCCAGCAGAGTCAGCTGTCCCAGAAATTGATTAACGGTGAGATTCATGATGTTGTCAGAATTATCTGTCATGATAGTAGTCTAATTGTAGTGTAGGTGAATGTAGAGCTGAGAAGTAGTAGGAAGAATTGGTTTTGGGACCCCCAAATTTACTGTTGAGCTTCTTGGAGTTTTCATGCACCTAATTAGACAAATCATCCATGATGACTGATACCCACTTGGTAACCCAAATGACAAACATTCACTCTCCCACTTACCCAACAAGATTTATGCATGGGCAAGATTTGGCACAAGGGATAGTTACATCAGATACTACACTGCCAATTTGGTACAGTCATCTACATGTAAGATTTCCATTTCCAACATTGCTAGGCTAAACTCATATCAGTTAAGTTTGCATGTAGGGACAGGACGACACTCACATTGCACTGTCAGGTAGGCAGAGGCAGTCGGTGGCCGGCCGAGGCTGTTGCTAGGGCCGCAAGTGTATTTCCCAGCATCCTCAGGCTTGACTTGGGCAATGATGAGGGAGCCGTCGATGAGAATACTGACTCTGCGCTTTAGGTCACTGTGGAAGTAAAGAAAAGGGGAAGTTAGTGTTGAAATCTAGATGAGTTAAATGAGTGTGTGCAATCTGGCCTTTTGTGGATGGATGTCATTTGGAAGAATTTAGTGTTTAGAATACGGAAATGTCGTTAACTTCTCATACATACACATTTAAAACATTCTATAGCAACTATTTTGCAGTTTAAATACTTTTCATATAACAAGGAAATTCCCACAGTTAAACAATAGGATACAAGCATAGTTGTTGTATAAGTCCCTCTTAGTACTGCATGCACTGAATGCACTATAGTTGCACTGTGGCAAGAATTTAAAAATTGTTTCAAAAATTCTTCTTATATCATTATTAGAATTGCTTCTATCCATCTTGTCAGTGATCAGAAGGCACAAGGCATAGCCTGAAAGTCATTTACTTGAGAGTATTTTTGTGTTACAATACTGTATGCCTTCAGTTCCACTTAGCTACATTTGGGAGAGAATAAGATAGATGGATAGATGCATAATTAATGCATGATGCAGGACCTCTGTGAACATGGCCACAGTATACTTTGTCAGTGCCAGATTTTCTGCTCATTGCTCTTTTTTGCTCATAGCCCAGTGGATTTGTAAGTCTGTCTGTCATAAATTAGGTTATGTACACAACTTGATTCATGATTCACAGCAGCATGACAAGAAGAAGAGGTAGGTCTATAGGCATCAGAGGAAGACTTAAGATTCCTCCCTGCTCTTGAGGGGGATGATTTTTACTGCCCCATAGCACAAAATGACCATAATATATCTGCAGGAGGTTTATAGGCCTGTTGGTCAATACCAAAGACTCAGAGATTTCTGGCTTTCAAAACTCACTTTTCGGACCATACTCTGTTTTGGAACAAAAACTCCCTGCCCATTGCAATTATATATTATATTATATTTCCATATTATACAGAGTTCTGATACATGAATGCATAATCTGATCACTTGGCCTAACTATGTGAGCTAAAGGCAAAATATTGGTAATGTTTCTTTCATAAGTGCTATCTAAAATGTAGTGCTGGAATGTCTTTGTGTACTGAAGACTATCCTATGATGCACTTTGAAAATGTGATTTCTTAATAGTCAAGATACAGAGTTGTCAGTCTTGGGGGCAAGATAACTAGGGCACCAGTGTGCAGTATTGCCAACATGACTGACTGGTACACCATAATACTAGCTCATAAGATCATAGCAGATCCCTCACACCCTTTATACTCTGAATATGTAGTTTTACCTTCAGGCACAACATGCCCAGGATGTGGACAAAAAGAGGCATTACCTCCTTTGTCCCACACAGCATTCAGGTCACAACAGAGATTTTGACAGCACTGACTGAAATTGACACTTTCTTGCACTTGTACTGTACAGACTAGATGATGCTCTTTATATTTTTGATGTTTATTGTTTTTTGTCTGACGTTTTCATTGTATGCTTGTTTTGTGTTGTTGTTGTTTTTTATGTTCACTGTGCAAAGCAACTTCTGCTTTGGGCAATACAGGTTTTCATTCATTCATTTTATTTAGAAGTGACTCACTGTCTGGAGATGCAGGTTGTTTGCATAAACGGGGAGGTGTACCTAAAAAAGTGGATAGTGTATATTAAAGCTTATATTTTAAGATATATATGTTGACAATTAATTTGCTCTTCCAAAACATGTTTATTAAGGTTGCACTGTAGGTCAAGTTTTGTTGTGGAGTGCTGCGAGTCCCATGTTTTTTACAGCTTTTATATAGTTTTGCTTATAGTTTGTGGAGAAACTTAATTGTTCCAAGTACAAGATGGTGCATCTCTCCTTTTTCTACTTCCTACATATGTGTTTTATTTGGAGAGTGAGAGATGGGATAAGCTTTGAGTCAGCCATGAGATTTGGCTCTGCTGACTGGTGACCGGCCACTTGCAGTAGTCAAGGCAACAGACATTTTGCATTCCCTCGCTCTTCTCCCTCCATTGCCAGTTCCAAATCAGATTGTGAGTGTGCAGAGGTGGTCTATATCAGTCGTGAGAGAGGAGGGAGGGAGAACTGAGAGAGGAGACATTACATCATCTCTGATGAAGCCAATTTCCTCACCATTCTAGCAGGGTGCCTTACAGAGGATATGTTTTGTGAAACAGCTTTTCTGTTGACTACACATAGAACAGGTAGTTGACATTGAATCTTAAACATAAGGGTCTTAAAAGCAGAGTCAGAGTTCACAAAGTTGACCATGACTGCTGCTTCTTGAACACATCTCAGCCAACTAGCAAAATCCAGGTGAAAAGATTTTGAAAAGATTTAGCATTTAAAAAGAGAGAAATCTCACATTTAGGAGTGCCATCATAATTGTGCTGCTCTAAGAAAACATTATGAGGGTAACCAGAAAGTCAAGTGTAAGGGACTTGCTGGCACACGCAATAAATCATCAAACTACACCATTTTGTGTAGAGCCAGAGAGGGCTTTAGGGTTAGAGTCAGTAAAAATGAAATTACCTAGAGCAACAGTCTCAGCATCTTTGTCTGGAGGTATTGAGAACAGAGAGAGTTTCGGATGAAAACCTTTACTCCAGTCTGATGCACTCCATCCCTTTTAGACATTAGTCTTCAGTCATAACACATGAACATCAAAGTTCTATTCTGTAGATGCTTTAAGCAATAGAAAAGTTCATAAACCATTGGTTCAGGCTGTCACTTAAGAGCTCAAAGCTGTGGCCATGGATCAAACTGGCTCAAGGGAGAATACATCGATTGCCAAGCTGATCAACTGTCTCTGTGAGCAACTTGAAATACAATTTGAAAGCATCACTGATTGCTTGGGTCTTGCGTCATTTGTGCTTACATAGGCAATCACAATGTGCATAGTAGTACGCTGAATCTGATTCACTAGTGCAGGACACTGGCTCTTTGTATCCACCACCTCCATTCACAGAGAGACACTAGAAGGGCACCGCCAAGGTACGTGCTATTATTGCTTGATCGTGAGTCGGATCCGGATCCGCTCCAAAATTTAATGGGTTCTTCCTTGGCCCATGCTACACCCTTCCACGAAGTTTCATGAAAATCGGGCCAGTAGTTTTTCCGTAATCCTGCTGACAGACAAACAATTAAACAAACGGCACCGAAAACATAACCTCCTTGGCGGAGGTAATAAGCATTAAGAATTAATTACTCAGCTCCAGGAATCTGCAGCAGAGTCTGTGGACATATTCTTGTTTTATCATATGTTTCTCTTCACCTTTTTGAACATTTTTGGCTTTTATTTATTGTTTTCCTGTTGTGTTGATGTATCACTGTTTTTGTACTCTTGCTATTATGGCATAATTGATTCAAGCTCTTTTTTCATAATTGTACTTTCACTACATAGATAAAAATGGTCTGTCTGACTGGTTGACTGATTGCTTGACTGATTGACCCTGGACTATAGAGCTCCCAATACCCAGAAAGATAACTGCCGGGTGACAGAGGCAGTCAAAGAGACAGTTGGTCTCCCAGTGAACGGCCCAGCAGAGACAGCAGGGTATAAGACAGCGGCAGGTTCACCAAGAGCAGCAGGAGCAGACATCTGCCTGGTCATCCTGATGGTACTCCAGGTGATGAAACAGACCTCCCAGCCAACACAGCAGCTTTTGCCACCGGAAAGAAACAGTCTCACAGCAGCAGCAGCAGCAGCAGCAGTAGCCAGTCTTCCAGGCTGGGTTGGCGCCAGGTCCTTTTTATTTCTGGATGTCTCTTCAAACTGAAAGGACCGGGGCTATTCACGGGGGGCCTACCCTTCAAACTCCATGTCTGCCCTATTTGGGGGTTTCCCCAAGAAGCCATAAAAAATATCAGCCTGCAATATCTGATTGTCTGCTGCAGATGAATCTTTACTTTACTGTTCAGAAAAATGCAAGTTCCTCTTTTGAGGTGATCTGACCACAAATCAGGTCCTCAAATAACTCATCTTTTCTGGGACATTTTTTTCCTCTGTATCCAATATGTCAGAGAAGTAATGACAGCTGTAATTAAGAAATAATGACAGCTGTTAAAACGGACTAAACAACAATGGAGAGCAACTCAAATCAGAATTTCATGTGAGGGGCAGAAACACTGCGAGCAGATACACTTTGAAGAAACTTGTACTGGCTAAGTTATTAATATTAAGGGACTGGAACTAGATTTTTAGCATTTCATGTGAAGGGTTTCCTTATTATTATTCTTTATTAACTATATTGTAATTTATTTTATTATTTCTGGGGAAAAATCTTGCTTGCTGTTTATTGTTTAGCAAAATAATAGATTAGATAGATTATTATATAATGTATAATATGTATATGTTAGCATTTTGAAAGTAAATGTCTTGAAATGTTGTATATATATCTTCGGTGGTCCCATTCCACAAATGGTGGATTTCTCATTTTGGAATTAATTTTTCTGTTCATATGAGCTCATATGCTGTGAAGACCATGATTGTCTATTCTTACCACAAGTCATAATTTAATAGTATTTTCACTGACATACAATGACAATAATAGTAAAATGAATAAAGATACCCTTTGTTCAATCTATAGTATATTGCACATCTACATGTGGGTTCGGTAGATCCCTGCCTACTCTTTCTGCGTCAAAAACATTGCATTGAAGCAGACATTGATGTAATGTGATGCATTGTGAAAGTGCATCATAAACTCAACTCATCTGCAAGCTTTTGTGGCTATGGGGCACTTTGGGGGTAAGCGGAAAGGACAAGTGCATTGTCTTTGTCCCAACAGCTTCCAACCATAAACAGTGGAAATGCCACGGCCGGGGGTGATGGAGGTAGATGTGTGTACTGACAGACCTTTCTGAAAATCCATAGCACAAGATGAGTGTCAGGCTCTTTCCATTAAAGACAAAGTTTATCTATTTTAAAGTTAAGAACATGGTGTTTCAGCCGAAAGTTCATCATATTGCACTGTTTTAGCATAGGTCTGCTCAGAGTGTTCAAGCACAATCTTTTTTCTACATAGTAGACAAGACATAAGCACAAGCATGTGTACACAAACACACACACAGTCCACACACACATTATCAAATACTCTCCACAGTGGATTGTCAGACAGCCATTGGAAAGCATACATATACACACCTGTATTAACAGGAGGAGAAATACGTGCAAAGTAGAATATACAAAGACCATAATGGAGGCAGATGAAACATAGAACAAGACTGGGTCCCTGTTCTCCTTGATAGAGGGAATTATGGCATTATCACAACCAGAGACCAAGACCTGCTCAAGTCAATGAACTTCAATTACATTTTTGAAACAGAAGAATAATTATTTCTATTAACGGCTTTAAGGTTACAGACACTCTTTCAGAACTTTCAACTTTCACTTAATAAAATTGGGTACTTTTTTACCCAATAGTAATATTAACAACCCACCACTGTCCATGAATAGCTTTATATTTTCATTGTTTTTTGCTCAGGATGCCATGTGCTTGTCTTTGCAGTGATTTCTTTTGTAACCATTGGAAACACTTTACAATGGCCAATGTAACCGGTGTACTGACCTATGTATGTAAGTAAACAATATTACTGTGTAGGTACTTGATGAAATCTCCCTAATACATAATGTACTTTAAACAGTCTGACAACAGACCATTCGAATGGGTTAATACACAGGTTAATACACTGGAAGAAGGCTATTGTAAAGTAAAGTGTTACTTAACCTGTCTCTTGATATGCGTTTTATTCCCTGCATGGTAGATATTTTACATGTCGAGACAAGTGGATTTGACTTGAACCAGTAAAAAAATCTTAGAATGCAGAATGCAGTTTAAAATATACTTATTATCTTCTTGTTATATGTTTTCCCTCAACTGCTGTTCTTTCATTATTTATGGCCTGGGCTGTTTTTATCCTCTTATCAAGTCTGTGTATGTTCAGTGCTCCATGTGTTTTTGTTTCTATTCCCCCATGTACGACATAAGGGGACTTTTGCCAGGTCATCACTGAGAGAAAGATTTTTTCTTAATTAATCTGCGTGTTTAAATAAAGATTATATCAGCAAATTTTGCTAGCATAACCAATGCCAAGTGAATATGCGCTACATAAACAACTACACGACACAGGACTCTGACAGCCACTGGCGAACAATAAGTACAGACAAGTGAGGTGATATGGCGGACAATAATGAACCCGATCATAACTTTACTTCTTGAAGTAGACGTTGTCCTCCTCCCAGAACCAGGTGTAGGTCAGGTTGCCAGGATAGGCCTCGGCCTGGCAGGTGAAGAAGGCGTCCTGCGAGATGTTCACTGTAATGTTCTCTGGCGGTGACACGATGAACGGAGGGCCTGGCAGGGAACACATGAGACCGGGAGTGAACAACATATAAATTGATATTCAGTGGGACACTTTGCCTCAGCAGGACAGCATGGATGTCAAATGTATTTAACCAAACAAGGACTGAGCAGAACTCTAACCAAATATGGACGTTATACTTTGCAGAAAACCCCCAATCAGGTAAACCTTTAAATAGTTGTTGTCATTTTACCACATAAGTGCACAACAATAAAGATTAAAGAAAATCCCAGACAAAGGCTAAGGAAAAGGGCATCCTTACTGGCAGGAACCATAATCTTGACTTCAATATTGGTAGATTTGGAGTCTTTATTTAGTTATTTTGATAACCAACCCCAATCAAAAGAACAAAAGCAAACCAAACAGGTTCATAGTCTCAGACTGAGGAAGTTTGCATGTCATTCAGGACTGTGCTTCAAAACTCCTCAAACAGTAACAAGGTCATAAAAACGTATGCCTTTACTTCTTTAGAAAGAACTGGGATCAGTAAAACCACTTTGCTGTGGGGAAACTACAACTGGGGGCTGTAGTGAAAATTGAAAAAAAGGAAAATGTATATTATATTCAATCTGCTGACCTCTGACCACAAGAAGAGAAAAAGCAGTTGCATGGTGAACAAGGAAAGGAAAAATGGTAAGACACAAAGTTAGTGACAACTTTGCAGCATTTCTGTTAAAGACAAACTGGGACAATCAGTCAACATCTTGCGAACACTTTTCAGTTTAAATTTAAACCACCCACATATTCACACACACACACACACACACACACACACACACACACACACACACACACACACACACACACACATCTCACTCAACTTAATCTGAACCCGGCCCAATGAGTCCTACTGATTCATTCCACACTCCCACAACACAGTAAGTAGTAATTGGAAAAAAGTAAAAGTTCATATGTAACAAACAGCACAAAATACAGTAATAATATGCTGATACATAAATCAGAGTGATGCTGATGGCTTGAGCTGTTACAGGAAATTAAAAAAGGACCTCCAGCCTCAGAGCAGACTGATTGAGCAGACCTGCTCAATCAGGGCAACAACGATTCACATGGGAACTTTCATACGCATCTCTAATCAGGCACAAAACATAACACTCAATATTAAATCTGTCATAACAGTCAAACGGGCTGAACTACCAACTAAGCCCTCAGCCCTCTCTGAAACAAACCAAACTCGGACCTCCTCCTCAGTCCTCCTCACTTTTGAGTCTGCTTGGATGTTTTCTTCAGTGCTCCCAGTTTATTTGTGGCGTTCAGTGTCCAGTGATCAGTAAATATTTTGCTGTTACAGTACATCACTGCATAAATTACAAGGGAAGTACAAGACCTTTTTAACCTTTGAATATAACATTTTGGGAATTAATATTATGCTGAAATAATTTGCTCATAAGCTAGTGTTTGAACATTAACTGCTACTGCTGCTGCTGTATAGCAAACTGAGGAAGAGGCTAATTTCTAAAGACAGATGGAAATGTGATTTAAAAAAGTGGTCTGGGACCTCATTAGAGCTGAAGTGATCCACTAAACTAACCGAATCCTTGATATGCAAGTCCGCGAGCAAAAATGTCGGAGATAGTTTCATCTTGTTCTTCTTTATGCCTAATATCACAGGACGAGAGTTTATTCTATAAACAGGAGAACACAAAAACGTGTATAGAATGGCAATTATATTATATCTGCAACGCTGATTCTTGTACTCAGACTGAAGCATGGAAACAGTTTGTTGGCCTATAGTAATTCAAACACATGACTGGACTGTCCACAAGGGGCATGGGTCAGTGCGACAGTGAATAGGATATCCCACTGATGGCCCACCTCCCACCCGACCACGTCACATCCATCGGCAGACACAACATACAGGAATTAGTTAACCTACTGGGCAGAGGTCGTGTGGAGTCATTATGGGTGTGTACACATACTGCAGAGACACACAGAGATTAACACACAATACATTCACTGTGGAGGGGCCAGAGGAGACTCTTAAAGCATTCTGTATAGAATACCGTGCGGTCACAGACCTCAGCCGTATCGCACTCAGTCTGCACTCAGCAAAGGATTATGGGACTTTATTGAGTGAACCCTGCTGTGCCAGATGGATCATCCTCTTTGCACGGAAGCACATATTTCTATCACTATACTTGCAAAGACATTTTCATTGATTTGCAGTCATTTCCTAGCCCTAACCAGGATCATAACCTTAACCGCAAAATGCCTAACTAATGAGTTTGGTCTGGGAGCTAAAAGCAGCTTCTCCTGTTTCATCTGCTTCCAGCTACTTACCACACTCTAGGTGGTTGGATTTATCTGAGAACACCGCTTTGTGTGTGTGTGTGTGTGTGTGTGTGTGTGTGTAGCTATGCACACCCCCCAAATAGGATATACCAGAGCTAAGTATTGCTTGCTAAGGTTGGGCCATTGTGTGTGGAACACCTCATTTTGAGATGTCTAGCTATGTAGGCATCACATGCATGAGAAAACGATTTTCTAATGAGTGGATTAAACTTCAACCAATTACAGAGTAAATATCCCGATTTTGTAAACAACAGGAATAGAGGTGTAACAAGTCCAGAGACCCATCATAGAAGGTAGGTGGGACAGCGTCACCTCTATATACTGACATAAGGGCACAGTAAAAGGTGCAGTCATGGTCATGGTGCACATGATAAGACCAGATCCCATCTGATTTCCATGAGTGAAACATCATTCTTTAATCACAGTAAGTTTTGCTTCCACAGAGAAAATAATTTGCTGATCTCCTCTGATGGGTCTCTGGACTCGTCATCACACACTGCTGTTCATTTTGCTTGTGTGGCACCAAACTAATAGCATGATCATTTATCAAAGTGATTCAATAGGAACAACAGGACTGTATTGTAAACATTATGGAGCACTGTAAGGAATCACTGGGCAACACTTACCCACTTGTATACCAGCTTAATATCCCAACAAGGGTTATTAAGGGAAGAAGAAAAGAATATTTGATCTTCCCACTGGATTAGTGAGCTTTGTAATATGATAGTTTCATTTGCACCCATGGTTGCAAACCCTCTATCAAACACACGTGTACACACAAATGAATGCTTGAACATATATACAGTATATACAGTATATACCCACACACAGACACACAATTATATTCCTAATGCTTGAGAAGACATTGCGTTACATTAATTCCCTTACCTATAATAACCCTTACTACTAATTGCTGGAACCTAATCCTTTATATAACCAATCTTAAAATGCCCATCAACAAAATATCTTAATTTAGGAGGATTTTCCCTGTTTCCCTTTTTTTCTTCAGCCCTTTGGTTCACACAAGCACAGACCCACAACACCACATGCATGCACACACACACACACACACACACGCACACACACACACAGACTAGTTGAGCCAGTGTTGCTACTATAAACTGCTAGTCCCATATGTTAGTTCTGATCTGCAGCCCAGGGCCTGATCCTCTAACAGGCAAAGCATTTCCATCTGCCAACCCCATTAGCAGGACAACCAGGACTAGGCCTGGGCAGGACGACTGTGTTTGTGTGTGTGTGTGTGTGTGTGTGTGCCTGTATGTTTGTTTATTTCGGTATGCTTTTATGCAAACAACCATATGCATATAAGTGTGTGTGTGTGTGTGTGTGTGTGTGTGTCTGTGTGTGCCAGCTCTCCCTATCTGGAACCAGCTGAGTGCTGGAGATTTGTTGGCGCTGTTGTCTCTTAGCTGATCTGCTGCTCAGTGGCTTTCCAAGAAGGCCTCTATTAATCTGTCTCCCTCGTAAATTATACATGATGGGTCAACCAGCCTGACTCAGCCCTCGGCCCTTTTATACAGTGGCAAGACGAAATACAGTATGTGATCTCTGTGAATCTGTCACTGTGTGCGCCGTGATCAATCAAAGCGACTGTTAGCCACCACATAACGTCCTTTATCTAATAGTTATTTGATGAAGGCAAGCTGGCAAAAATCAGATTTTTATTAATGGAAAATGCCAGAGGAGTGGACGCTTGTATACAAACATTCATACCTAGCCAATAAAAACAGTCTTGTACTGAATTTTGAAATTCAAATGAAACATTATCAGGATCCAAATCTGATCATCAAAATCTGCATCAGTCAGTTGTGCTGTCAAATCTAAAATATATGTTTTTGAATCAAATGCTGACTTGCAGGCTCGCCCGCTCGCTCCTCTTTGACTTTTCTATTGCAGGTATAAAGCAGATACATAAATATTATTAGCAGTTCATGTACATAAACAAAAAAAAAAAAACGTATGCATAAACTTTATTCTTTAAAAGGAGAGAGAAATAATAACATAACATAAATGTATACTACTTTGTTGACTTTCCAGTAGAATGGCATGAATCAATAAAACTGAGAGAGCCTCAACTGCCTCCATTCAGATGAGCTCATGACCACTCAGCTAAAAGTGTTCATCTGGGACAGCTGTCTTTAAAGTCGATGACCTGGAAGGCCACCTTTGCTGCTTTATCATTTATCCTCTCTGCTGAAGCAAATCAAATCAAAGGTTGCTGCACAGATACAGCATTTGACACTGAGTTTACTTCCAATTTCTGGAAAAAGACTGGTGACTTTGAGCACTGCTGTGCTTAAGCATGATGTAGCACATCGTCAACAATAAATGATTCATTTGCTAAATGTGTTTTGATTTTGTGGCGGAGCATGGACTAATATAGATAGATCGCTTTAGTTGCAGTAGCTGACATTTCATTTGGAGCTGGAGGCTGGAGAAGCTCCCCCATCCTCTGATTCTTTTTTCTCTGCGGGCCTATAAATAATAAACTGCCCAAATGTATGAATACAATTGTTAAGATCCATCTAGTCTTAAATGTTCCTGATGTAAAATGCAGTTGTTGGTAGTCCCCAAGCTAACTTCAGTGTAGTCTAGTCCCAGTCCCAAACAGATTGCTGCATCATACACTATTCAACTTCTACTCAGCGTGTTGTATTCACACGGATGTGATAGCAGACCTGTGGGATCAGCTGACATCACAAATGTCGTGATTGCATGACACCAAACGGTAAAGAAGGTATTTTGCTTCAAGACATTTTGCTATAAAGAAGAGATTTCACCTTTTTATTTAACAATGGCTCAATTACTTTTTCAGTCAAGGGCACTATATTTTTTAAGTGGCTATTAATACTTTTAATTAGGGCAGTCAAACGATTAAAAAATGTACTAATTAATTGCATAATTTGATGTGATTAATTGCGATTAATCGCATTTTTGTGTTCCTCTTAGTTCCTCTCGAGGGGTATAAGAAATGTCACCAGATGCGACTCAGTGTTTTCCAGTCCCCGGTCTCCCAGTATCTGGGCGACAGTCTTTAGCTATCCATTTAGCTAATGTATCCGTTACCTTGTCACTTCTATAGTAACTTAACTCAGCTTTGCAAACTGTACATATAACCTTGTTTTGTCCAAAGAATTATCAGGCAACTTTTTGATGTTAAACTTTTACCTAGTTCATCCATCTTCTCCATCAATCTCAGCAAGCAAGGTGCTTAGGTGCTGTGTGCGCATTAAACGTTTCAAATAATGTAATAGGAATATGTTTACAATATTTACCTCAATATATCATTCTCAAATGAATTTTGATAGCATAGTATAATGGCTGTAGAAAAATTAGACCATCACACCATAAAAACTATAAGAACTGTTTAATTCTATGTGTTGCTCTCTATGTGTTTATTCTATTTGTCCCTGGATGTGATTTGATGCGAAATGAGCAGGACAGACTTATGGCACAAAGACAGAGTCTCTACCAAAACAGAAAGACGACTCAGTTTGAATTGTTCTGCTTGTTCGCATGGAAACAAATACACAAACAAGTGGCCAGTCGTCTTTGCAACAGCAACGTAAAATGCTACGACAAAGGGACTCAAGGGGTCGCTGAAGTCATCAAGTTTTAAATTCTACTACCTTTAGTGTATATTACAGGCTCTATCATTCTGATTAAAAAGACAAAAAAATAACAACACATTGGCCAAGGGTTCAAATAGTTACTGTTGCCAGTGCAGAACAATAGATCAGGATGTGTTGTGTCCTTGTTGGTGCACAGGTCTGGTTGCTTGCTATGTGCTTTATTGATTTGTTTGAAGCAGCATTTTTGCTGGATAATAGCGCATCCAGAAATATACTCCATCTTTCTTGATTATGGGAAGGACTGAGTCTTATTCTCCTACTCCGTATATACTGTTTCTCTTCCAAACCACTTACCCTCTCCCGCTCTCCTCCTCTCACTCTCTCTCTCTCTATCTCACAACTATCTTTCTCTTTCTCCTTCCTTTGCTCCTGCTCTGTCTATCTTTTCTGCTCTCTCTTTCGCTGCTGCTATCTCTAGTGTAAGTGTAATGTAAGTAAGTGCAGGTCTGATCAGTGCTGAGAGCGGCTTTAGAGGGGGGAGAGGCTCTGGGATGCCAAAACCTCCTGTTCACCTTAGTTTAATAGCACAATGAATAGTTACATCAGAGCCAGTTTATTTTTATTTATCAAACCTTTATTTAACCCATTGAGATTAAAAATTGTTTTTTCAAGGAAGGCCTAGCCGAGAAAGCAGCATCATGTGCTGCCTTCAACAATGTAAATGTGGCAGACCATCAACATAAAAGAATGTGTAAATAAATATACAAAGTCACATAAAAAAAAGGAACAAGGTAGAATGATGTATCAAATTAAAATACAATCAAAATCAAATTTTCTATTCAGGTGCAAAGGCGACATTCCAATACATTATCTCTTTATCTGTCAGAGCACTACTCCTAAGGCAGGTTTATTATGGAGGCTAATCAGTTTTGCTTTGATATCACATTCATACCTACCTACAGGGCTGGTGGCACCCTGTAAACGTTGCTATTCTTTAGTACAACCTGTGTATATGTGGCAGTATAATATACTGTACATGTTGTTCACTTGTCTGGCACCAGAGATGTAGAGCCCTGCTTTCCACTGAACTGTCAAGCAGTCTTTAAGTCTTTAAGAATAATTAGTATTGGGCAAATTGTTCTTTAGTGTCAGTTAATGTTGGTCATATTTCATGCTGTCTGAAGATGAAAACAAGCAGGTATGACATTACTGGGAGGTCGTGGTGGATAGATATTATATGGACAAACTTTGGCTGCAAATGTCGCTGTGTTATTATTCATTTGACATCGCTCTTCATCACATCACAAAAACGCTTTCACCTCAAGCAAGTGTAACAAATTATTTGCAATATTATCAAAATCTGCCGTTTCCATTCAGCTTTTCTAATTCAGTCCATCATAATTCACATAAAAATGCTTGGATGAAAACCCAGCAACAGACGCAAAAGACATGCCAACACACACACACACACACACACACACACACACAGGACCTACCTTGTACTAGCAGCCGTGTGGTGTGAATGACCTCTCCCTGGGGGCTGAAAGCTCGGCAGGTGTATGCCCCGCGATCTTCCCGAGTGATGGACAGCACCGTCAAACTCCCATCAGACACCTGCACACACACATAATAATATAACTGTTTATTGATCCCTGGAGGGATATTGCCTTCTCTCTTGTCCCCGTCTATGGAGGTCAAAGGTCGGGGTCAGTTACAGAACAGCAGCCTGGGAGCTGGTAGAGATTCCTTGCTTATGGTCGCTTGAGCAGGGTGGATGTTTTTCCGCATCACACAGGGGCTTGAACTTGAATTGAAGTTCTGAGTCAGATTAGAAAACAAATAGAATGTACATTTAATAATATTGAGTTAACGCTAAGTACAGTGAGACCCTGCAACGTTGGTACTTACACACATCTCCAATGGATTTAGATGTACAATATATCTTAATATAACACTTAAGCAATGTAAGATGGAACAACTCAAAACCTGAGAGAACAGAGGGAACACTGACAAGATCAAAGCATAACTCTACAGTACGCACAGCATCAATAACTGCCCATCCGCTATAAATAGATGTCACATTAAGCCAAATATGGCAAATAAACCATGGAGAAGACAAACGCGTAACTTGGCACTGAAAATGATTTATATCTGTTTCTTTTCCATGGGACGACAGGAAATTGTGGATGGCTTTGAAAGATGAGCTCTACGCATCATACACTGGAACTACTGTAATGAATTACGATGCACACTATCGCCGCTAATGACAAATCCAATTTAAATGCTGCACTTCGCCCTGTCATTTCTTACCCATTTCTTTCTGCCAATCCCTGATATGACATGATCAGACAGTTGCAGCTTTAGATAAACACACAAGTGGGGAAAAAAATGCTTAAAAAATACACACTTGTCACCCGCTCATAGGCTCGCATGAATGAATGAATGAATGAATGACAGATTTCAAAAGATTCTCACCAATGACTCAATTTAATTTTTGGATTAAAGGCATTAAGTAATCTATGACTATTATCTTCCTCTATCAACGAATAAAGAATCGCAACAACAGTGGCAGCTCTCTGCCACAGCTTAATAACTGCCACATAAATAATAAAGTCACATTTTCACAATAGACCAGTAGGCTAGCTAATAAGAGCAGAGATCCAACAGAAACGGAAAAAATATTGTAATAATAATACTGCTTTGTCATTTTCTTTTTTGGCTGAGAAGGAGTTGCGACGCCAGGTGCTCACTCGCAGCACCGTCCTCCATTGTTGAGCAGTTGAAAATGGGAGTAGCAGGGGTCGTTTGAAGAGGAGTGTGGGTTTTGAAGGAAATGATAGGAGGTAATGTTCAAATGGAAGTGGTTGAATCTCTCCCTCTCTACATCAGCCCGTATATGTCCCTATCTGTCAGACTCCAAGGCAAGAAAAACTCTGCCATAGCAGTCAATGGATAGATTCATTTTCAAAGTTTTTTAATACAACACTGAGAAACAGCTTCTTTAAATCTTTAAATCTACAGACTTAGTTACCAACTGACATTGAAATAGGAACCATGTGGCTGAATTACGCAAAGGTTTTTTGAAACCAAACAAAAAACATATTTTATAGTGAGCATGTCAGTCATATCAAATAAACAAAGCTTAAGTCAAAACTCCTTCAAAGTACACACTGTGCTCAGCCCTTGACATCCCCTCCCACAAGATTTATATTCTCAAGCACAAGATATAAATTCATTTTTCTATCCATTTTCTCAGGGAAAACAACCACACACAGGAGTAGAAAGAGCAGCATGATGCAGCAGCCTCCAGTTTAAAAGTGATTTGACAATTAGTGTTTTTTGATTGCTGAGAGTACAAGATGTGCATTGACTGTGTTTTCATAATTGGCCAAATTGCCACCCAAACTCATCTTTAAAATTTGAGCACAAAAGTGCAGAGTGCAGACTTTTAGCAGCTGCAGACTTTAATTTGCTGCTGCAAATTAAGCAATCGCTAAATTTGCTGCTGCAAATTTGCTGCTGCAAATTAAGCAATCGCTAAATTTGCTGCTACAAATTAAGCAAACTGAAGCATCCCCCACTATCTACAAACAATATAGAGGTACATCTATTAAAGTTTGTACAATTGCTCACCAGTCTGAGAGACTACAGTATAGCCGAGTGACTTGGGGGAAGCTTCTGCCTGAGAAAGGGGCAAATTTAGATAGATAACTCTTCTATGAACAAAGCTCAGTCATTTGAATAATTGATCCAGTGTGGGTGAGCGGGTTCCATTTCTGCATGCAGCAGTCAAGATATTGTATATAGTACTATAATTCCTCACTGGAACAGTTCTCTCGCCTTTTTTCTCAATTTCCTTGATAACAAATTATAACAAAAAACCTAAAAAAAAAAAAAACTAAAACAACTAAGCTCATGCAGTACATGCTTGGTGTCTGTATGCCTACCAAGACTTCATGCCTATGCACACTATTAAATAGGATAGGAGGGGGGAAAATGGTTAGAAATGGAAGTAGAGAAAGACAGTTTACAACTGCAACTACAGTTTAAGCACTGCGCTGTTGCCCCTACAATAATTACCACAGTAGAAAAGACCGGTCTGTGAAAGATCACTGTCACTAGCAGACAAGTAAAGAAGTGCAAAGGACAATACTAAGGACTGAGAAAGAGAGTCTTTTGGTATGCAAGATACAACAAAAAGCAAACATTAAGTTCAGTAGGGTGCAGCGCTAATCAGTTTTTAAAATAAAGACTATGGGAACAAATGAACTGCAGATAGTAGACAAAGTGCATGTAAAGAGCCGTAGTCTTAAAGCCAATTCAGTGAATTTTGACATTTGAGATTTTATTCTACTGGGAGTTGATCAAATTCCCGACAGGTGGAGCACTTAGCATAGCAAAGTTTTAAGTGCCCAGCAGGCAGAGCTGTAACACTAACACATAATTCAAATTACCCTGCTGAATTCAATAAATATGCACACAAGTTGTCAAGTTCACCAAATAGTCAAAAACAAGCCAACACCCAATCTTTTTTTACCAGAGTTGGGACAAAAAAGTCACCTCAGCTCAAGTCACAATAAGCCAAAAGTTATGGAGTCTAATGTGTCCAGTAAGTCCCAGTCAAAAGAGACCATCAAGTCTAAATAATGCCAGCAGGGCAAGTGCAGGATATCAGCATGGAATCAGTTCAGAAATAAACAAACACCACCAAAAGACATTGGGTGCATACCTTGTACTTGGCACTGTTGACCATGAGGCTGCCATCCCGCAGCCAGCGGACAGAGGGTTTGGGGTTGCCGAAGGCCGTGCAGGTCAGAGTGATGCTGCCCCCCTCCTTGGCCTCTACGTACTGAGGTGGTGTATCCGTGAACGTGGGGGGAGCTGAGGAGTCAGAGGGTAGGGAGAAAGGAGAAAGTTGTGAAAAAAGTATGAAACAAGGGCCTGCGTAAATGATGTTTCACTCTTGCCAAAGGTAAGATTTTTAGGGTTTTTAAGTATAAGCATGCCAACTTTTAGTTATTTCCTTTGTTCATTTACTGGAAAATGAGGTTTGAGGTCTGTATTGTGCAGGAAAGGCCTAATACAACACCTCCATCATGTGCAATCTGACTAAGAACAGAGATCAAAGTTAGAGAAAATTCTTCTGTATTTGTTTTCAACCAATCGCCAACTATTTTGATAATCAATTAATCGGTTTGAGTAATTTTTTAAGAAAAATAAGTCAAAATTCTCTGATTCCAGCTTCTTAAATGTGAATATTTTCTGGTTTCTTTACTCCTCTATGACAGTAAACTGAATATCTTTGGGTTGTGGACAAAACAAGACATTTGAGGACGTCATCTTGGGCTTTGGGAAACACTGATCCACATTTTTCACCATTTTCTAACATTTTATAGACCAAACAACTGATCGATTAATCGAGAAAATAATCAACAGATTAATCAACAGTGAAAATAATCGTTAGTTGCAGCCCTAATTAACATCTTATCTTACAAACACTCATTTGACAGTAAAGGCTAATACTAAAACAGTGCTGCTCTGATCACATGGTTTAAAATATCACTTCTAGTCTTTTTTTCTAGATGAAAAAAAATGTATTGTTATCTTGGATTTTAAAGACCATATTTTTATATCATAGAATAGGATTGTGGGACATCATCTGTTTTAAAACCATTTCTCTCCACATAGCCTACATAAAGTTAGACATTTTAAGCCCCCTTTTATACCATTTTCTCAAAACTCATTAAGGGGGTCATGGAAGTAGCCCCAGTTTCCTACTTGTATGTTACTTTGCCATTTGTTTGGTTGTAATGTCCTTATGATAAACTCAGAAATATACAACTTTTCCACTTGAAGAAGACAGTTTAAATGCACTTTAAATTGCCTTGAATTTTTTAAAAAGATGGTGCAGAGTGGATGTGGCTAAATATAGCAATTCAGGGTGCTGGATTAGGGCTATGCTTCACTGTCACCGGCAATATTATCCACAAGCAGCAAGTCGGGAAACAGAAAAAACTCAAAAGCATTGAAACATCCCAAACACTGTTCAATATTTTAAACTGAAAGTTAAAGTGCTTTTTTCTAGAAGACATCTAAACCTTGAAGCGCTTGTTACACAGTGGCAAGAGCTCTTGACATTAAGTCCTCATTCCTCCTCTGAGGGACCAGCCAAGTGTACATAACGGCAGGAGACTGGCCAATCAAACAAGTTACCAAGAGACCATTCAATAATGCATGTGTGTAAACCTTTACCTGGCTTTGACTTTGCCGCCTGGTTGGTTTGCACATGGGTAACAACTACAACCAGTGACCACAAATTTAGATTTATAGCAAGAAAGCAAAAGAGTAAATGGAGGCAAAATAGGTAGAGAGGTAGAGAAGTGCAACCCAGCAACAGTGGAGCGCTCAGGCCATCAGGTACCTGATCAAGAAGTAGAGGGAAGACCCATGACGATTGGATTTACCCGATGTTGCCCCACTACTCTCATATCCATTCATATGTGCATGTACATGCCTGCATACACCTGCAGTACATGCTCATGCACACACACACACACACACACACACACACACACAAGCACTGGCCTCATATGTTAAAGGTAAAATCCACCCTACAACACTTTCTCACTGTTATTAAAAAAAAAAAAAAACAGCTATTGGCAATGAACCTTGCATTTCTGGGTTCATTTTGTTGTTCGGTGGTGTATTTTTTATTCCCATGGATAACTGGCTAAACGTAGCTGACGGGACATCATGTTGAAATATTTCAAGTGCAGCTACAATGGAGTTTAAAGTAGTAATCCACAACTTTCTATCTATCTATCTATCTATCTGTGTCTGTTTGTCTGTCTGTCTAAGTAGCCCAAATATTTACTATACATCTAATCCTAATCATCAGTGCACATGTAATAATCAACAACAAAAACAGTAAAGACATTGGTAGGTTGATCATCAAATATATGTATATGCTTCTGTGGTGGAAATATGACCATCTACACTGTATTTCCACTGTGTATTTCTGTGAATTGAATTTTGAGTCTGAATCATATTTCCTAGCAGTAAAGCCCCCAAAATTGATAGAATTTTGGGTTGTCCAATCTGTCCAAAGCTCACTGTACCTGCCACTCTGACAGCTTTTTTTTTTTGCCGCCTATTCCCTCACCCCCCACCCTCTGCCCCTGGTCACGTTGAAGAGTTCCTCCACCTTCCAAATACCAATTTAACCCCTGTGTGTAACCCACAGCTGGAACGCAACAAGTTCAGGCACCTTCTCTGAGGGCTGTCGAGAGGCATTGTCGAAAATACAGAAAATGACTAACTGAAGTAGAAGTAGAGGAGGGTTGAGGGAAAGTGGGGGCATCAAAAAAGTAAATCACAAAACTTTATTACAAAATAACTCCTGGAATACATCAAACATTTTCCTTTAAAGCTACAATATGCAACTTTTAACTTTGAAGCATTCTTCATGCTATGGGTTCCATGCGCTCTGGCTGACACAAGGTCAGAGATACAGACTGATAACGTAATATATCTTATTTGTTTATTGTTATTTTAATGTGATAAAGTTGCATATTGCATCTTTAACAATGTGATGTTTTTGTTCTATTTTATTTTTATCTGCACGTCCTTTGCTGCTCCCTAAAGGACCTTGTGACAAACCTGTGCTGTAAAAATGGCTTTATGAATAAATTTGACTACTAATGTCAAATGCATCAGGATGTTTAAGCGAAGATCATTCTGAATTTAAAGTGGCAATCTGTCGGGAACCAGCAGACAAAAACTGGTGTTCAGCCTAAATCACTGAAATAACTCTTAGGGCTCTTGTCAGGCGCAGTTATTTTTTCTTGCCTGTGCCTGTTTGGTAGTTTGGTGACTCACCGTGGGAGGAGGAGGAGCTTGTAAAGGGAAGGAAAAGAGGTGATTTGATTGGTCTTGATTGAGGCTAGGCCCAACACACCTGCTGATAATGTGTTCCCCCTAATCCAACCCGCTTCAAACTACACCGCAGTTATGCTGGGCGTCTTTTGCCGCAAAATTACCAAAAATCAGTCAACACACTCTGTGCGCCTTTGAGAAACTATTTTAAGGCGTTTCTTCTTTAGTTAGATAGTTGTAGAGAGAGAAAGGAAAGATGGGATGACATTTGACAAAGCTTCCAGTTTCAAACTGACGTACTGTAAATGCATAGGTAGGCTCCTTGGTCCATTGAGCCACAGATTATTACTTTAAGTGTATGTAAAACAACATTTTGAATAATCTTCTCAGGTTCATAGGTACTGATTTGCCAGGGTGTGCCGCATTTTGCAAAACCATTTATTTTTTCAAAAAATCCGCTTTTCCCTAGAGGCTTGCTAGATTATGAGGAGGGATCATCATACAAGACAATTGGCACATCTCCCTAACAAAACAGACCCAAGCCCTGCCTTCTTACTGCCCCATCCCCACTCCACCCCTACCAACTCCACTCCATCCACACACAACAATATGACTGTCAATAGTTCAATACAGATTTTGTTCATTTATAATTCCTGTTTTTTTATATTCTCTGTATAATCACCTTAGGACTGAAGCTGATCTACTTACATGTGTAATCCTGTAGCCTCTCAATCGCTAACATGTCATTCCATCTGCAATCATAAGCCAGGCCATAGTGCTAATTCCACACTCCATGGGGACATGATGGTTTGCCATGCCATAGAGATGATAATGATAAAGGACTGAAATCAGCAGAACCTCTTTTATAGATAATTTATTTCTACTTGTTTAATATTTTGTATTTTGTCTATGTGAGTGGCAGGTGAGCTAGGGGCCAGGGGTTGGTAAAGAGGCCAAGCGTTCCCAAGCTTCCATACCAAATGCAACAATTGCCAGAGGTTACTTTGTCTTCTCTGAGCTGAGAAACTGACAAAAGTTTGCTAAATTGACAGTGCTTGCCGCAAGCAACTGAACACAATTTATTTTTTTATTAAAAACTGCCAGGGGCATATTTGTTTTGACATTTTCATTCAATAATAATAAGAAAAATCTTGTCTCACTCTTTGACATTGCAGGGCTAGAGGAAAATGAGTATTAGGTCTTACTGAGCTGTTTTCTTGATGATAACCTTTCATCCCACATTACAGCACCTTACCGTATATGTGTGGAATATCTGCTGACCGAAGGAAGAATGGCTGAAGTACCTTTCATGGCAGGAGTTTGATAGAAAACTTAAGTCTACCAGGAAATGTTTAGCAGTGGACCCCAAAAGCCATTTTTCTGATGTGGAAAGTCAAAGGCCAGCTGATGAATAGTGCTGTGTCAGGGGAACTGGCAGTGTGTACACTGGGCCTCGCACACATAAGATACTGCTGCCACTTACAATGTCAGGCAGGACTCGCCATCTTAAAATGACTGTCACTCACATAAGGTGACAGTAGAGGAGAAGAAGAAAATGTTGCATGGACATAATGGAACGCTTGAGCAAAGGAAAGAAAATCCTGGACTTCTTTGTCAGGGTGTTTCTGTAGTGGAGTCATAGAGGCGTCTCAATCACATTATGCACAATGATGCATATCAAAGAACTGTGCAAGATGTCTTGCGGGTGAATGTTATGTGAAATGCAAAGCTGTTGACGGATTTGCTTTGATTGTGCCCAAATAACACAAACATTATGCGCAGGGTATTACCCACTGACACAACACATACATTCATTCACACGCATTGTCAGCTCTTTTTTCCTCTCCACTGAGTTTTAATTAATTAACCTGAATTTGAACTGTTCTAAATTACAGCAGCTCCTTGACATTCTCCAGTACCCTTCATTCATATCTTTTCAACTAATAATAAATACGTCCTTGGCGATACACAGTATTACCGTAGTTTGGGATACTGTATAATTTTACATTTACCTCATACAGCTTTAGTTTCATCAAGAATTCTTTATTTTCTCCTTCTTTATTAGTCCTACCACCTCCAATCTTTAGAGGCTTTCATTGCCGTTTATGTAGATTATTTCTCATTGTGACAAGAACATGTTTCTTGTGTTAAATATTTGTTTGGAAAATCTCAAATTAGCTTTTGGATGTGGCAAAAATGGCAGAAAAAAGGTTGATCTGGGGCAAGTTTACCATGTGTGCCAGTACAGTGTGTGCAGGTTAAAACTGATCATGAGTCATACTTAACTGCATGCAAATGTGCAGCCTGGTAATGAGACGTGATTCATAAATTTACCATGGCCGTGATCACCATAACGGGGTCAGATTACCACTGACCTATTCTGAGCAGTGGCATATGTGACAGCCAATGAAATGTTTGTGCTATCTGACTGCTGCCTATTTATCATGCATGTTATTAATGGCCCACATTAAAGACCTGACAGAGCGCTAAAGAAAGCAAAGTTCTCGCCTCCAGAAAGAAGAGGAGGAAGGAAATGTATATATGTATAATGTATGTATGTTCCTAAAGCAATTGATATTGACATCCTTATGTCCTATTACTTGTAAAAAAAAAAAAAAAGGTGTGCAAATTTGTAATATTAAATCATTATTTCAGTGGCACACCATGAACACATAATGCTAGAAGTAAGATCAATTATTCTTTAATTCTTTCTCCAGATAAAAATGGATGAAACATTCCACTGTTGTGACATTGGCGGTGTGGTTTCGGAGATAAACTCCACCTGTCTCTGATTTAATGTGGGTGGATGGTTACTCTCTGACACACAGGTGCTGATCGTTAGTGTTAATTAGCACATTGGAGAAGCATCAAAGAGTGCTACCCAAAGTGATAAGTTCATATTGGCATGCTTTTTGTTATGAAAAAAGTCTGACACGCTACGGCACCTTAATGGGGATGTATTGTGTATCAACAAATATATCCAATGTACTTGGACATTGCAGATGGAGCAGTTGCTTGTATTGTGAGTCTACAGGTCTGCGTGTCTATCACACCCGTTTGTTGCTGCTGGAGACATCACAGCGATAGGGGGCTTTTCTCTCACTGTTGTAAGTACTACAGGAGGTAATATGATTAAATATTTATCTACTGTGACAATAATAAACTTGTTGAGTTTGTGAGCTCACTCTACTCAGCAAGCATACTGTTATTATGGTACATTAAATCATTGATCTGATTCCCCTATGTTGATGCACAGTGACAGATCGGCATATGGTAAAGGTAGATGTTGTGATTCCCTCCCTTGTCCCAACATAAACTCAGTATCACCAGACACACTCTCATTGGCCTGCAGTGACACAGGTTGAGCAAAAAGAGGCTGCTCATACACTGGCGTCAGTGTCAGTACATTTGGCAGTATTTTTACGTTAAAAGTATTTCATAGTCATTCACAGTCACACTGAAATAAATAATGATGCACTGTTCTTGGAGGATCTGTTTTACTAGGCAGATGCATGAAATCAAAGGAGTAAGCCCCTTATCTGATTCTGGCTCATCTCTTTACTTCTCCTTCAGCTATCTAACACATTAGATTCCACTGTGTAAAGTGGAATCTCGAACACAGCATGCCTGTATCAAGTTCAAACAGCCATTATACAGGCATTCAAAGTCTATTGCTGCAAGAAAACCAAATGGCCCAATAGATAAGCTTCTAGTTTTGTGCTGGGGTCACTTATTAATTACAGGGGAATTTGAATTTTGGAGTGAACTATTATTTTAAGCAATAATAGAGAAGGAGTGCTGTACCATGAGATATTATGGTATAGCATGACTTTGAATGTATCATTGCTATTATACAAAGGTTTAATCAACAATTTTATGTTAATATTTGCAAGAGAAATAAACTATAACTTTGATTCAAAGTTAACAAATTTAACTATTACCATGTTATGTGTTAAAGTAATAAGCCCTCTGGCTGTCATGTGCATAAAACAGCTGTGGGGAGTTGTGTTGTGAGTTATTTTCACTGGCAGCGCAGTGGGCTAGCTTGACAACAATGGCTGCAGTTATAAACTTTCCAATACTCTGCTGTGCTTGCTTCTCTGTCCAGAGAGCCCACAGTGACCCACAGTGGCTCTGACAGCAGCGAGAAGGTGACACTGTAGATACACCAACAGGAATACTGATACAGATTTGAATTTATCATCCGTCCGGTCTGGCCTTGACAGCAGTCTAGCCAAGGAGCTGTAACAGCATGGAGTGTCAAGCTACCAATGCAGCCAATGCATCAATACAATGTAAACAAGGCGACTGATACTGATACTTTAGTGATAAGGTCTGAGAACGGGCACTGCTTCGAATGCCTCAGCCAATAACAATGTGCGGACTGGAGTACGTGTTAATACGTAATGACGGAGGATATTTTTATTGCCGTTTCGGACTCTATTACGTGAGATTGTCTCAGAGTAACCCCGATCAGTGAAAACAGCACAGATTTCTGTTTCATGTGGCTTTAAAATTCAAACAACTGGGCTGGGTATGTAATATAGTTTTTATGATGTGTTTGATGCTCTCTGATACAATATACATTTAGCTTTTTTTTGTTTTGTATTGTATTGTTTGGTCTATTGTGTTTTAAATGTGAGACTGAAATTCTGCTTCATGTCAGCATATACTAAGTAAAAAGCATAAAAGCACTGGAGGAACTCTTCATACAGATCAAAATTTGCCCCTGTTGGAGAGAAGCAGATGCAGCTTATTTCTTGCATGGGGCACAAGCACTGGTGAAGGAAGAAAAAAAAAAGAAGCTTTTGACACTCTGAAGATCAAACATGATGGGGGATAAAAGAGAGCTGTTGATGGAGAAAATATTTCACTATCTCCTCAGCATCTGCATGACTGCATGCACTCTCAGTCTCATGCATAGGCAAACTAATGGACCCTATAACAGAAAATGAGCTGATTCAGTCAAACCTATTCTAAGACCCTGATTAAATTTAATTGGATAATTCAACTAAAAAATAAATATTTCATTTTATTAATGCACTTTAGATATTGTGGGTTTCTGGTAATGTCTGAAGGGACTTGAGCTCAGAATCATCTGTTTTAGATTTTTTTTTTTTTTTATGAATATATACAGTAACTTTGGAATAAAAGACATTCAAATACCTGTGCCACCCTTAACCATACCAGTATTTTTGCATGTCTTAGCCCACTTACTGCAATTCACATATACTTTATATTATTACCGACCATTTTCCAAAGAATACCATACAACAGGCTCACTCAATTGTAGGATATCAAAGGTTCATGTAAACAGCTTAATCCAAATAAGACCTTAACCCGAGTATCGCCAACAGCTGGGTGACTCCATGTGTGTAAACATAGCCAGTGAGGAAAATCTCTCTAATTCCATGCTATAGATGCTTTTGACATGAGGACACTGCTCTGCTCAAATATTCACAGCCATGACAATATGTTTCTGTCGTGTTTATTTTGGTCTATTTGGCTATTTATACTCTCAAGGAAGTTCACTTTTAGCAAAGTCAAATGCAAAAATAAGGAAAGTTGTGGGTAAAATGTTCTTTAAAAAGCAATATAATCCTGTTGTTACATTTCAAGATGAGTATAATGTCCTTCGTAGCATAATGCAGCATTTTGTCTTGGGCGCTTTGGAGCTGCATTCTGGACTCTGTTCTTTAATCCTATAGGGGATGAGCAGTGGCCAGTGGTCGTGTGTAATTCTGTTTTTAGACCATGACGGGGGAAGGGGCACAATGACATTTTTATCCCCTTTTCCTCAAAGACCTCAACCTGTGCCGAGAAAGAGGGAGAGGAACACAGAGAGTGCTGCGTGTGCGTGTGCGTGTGTGTGCATGTGCGTGTGTTACGTGTGTGTGCACATGAGTGCCAAACGGAGGATGAGAGAGAGACAAAAAACAGAGAGAAAGACAGAAGGGAAGAAGTAAAGAAGTGGAGTGACAGGGAGAAAGGCAGAGGGACAGAAAGGGAACAGAAGGAGACGGAAAGAAAGCGACACCAAGAAAAAGAGGGAGAGAGAAAGAAAGCGAGGGAGAGAGAGAGAGAGAGGGATTGGAAGGGCTGTTGTGCAGCTTACAGGCACTGCAGAGGTCTGCTGCAGAATAGAGGGATGGGAAGCGGGAGGGGGTGTTGGAGCTATTTTAGGGGGAGCGGTTGAAGACTAACCCTGGGAGATCTGAACCTTGCTTCCTTGGCATCACCTCACATTGGAGAGGGGCCTGAACTGTGTGGGAGAAAGGGGCAACAGCGGGAGTCTAAATCACCTTAGAAGGAAAGAATAAAATAAAAGTGGACAGTAACATCCCAGGGAGGCAGAAACTGGGAAACTGCCCATTGTACTGCGAGGATTTTGAACGATGCTCTTCATTCACAGTGGGTAAAGCATGCAGCTGTATGTGTCGATTCAGCAAAACGGTCCACTCCTTTGCATTTCACGTCTATAGGAACCACCTAGAAAATCTTAGGCCATACCTATAGCACTGGGCTAAGCATTCTGTGAGATACTAGATTATTAGCTAGCGGGCACTACAACATTCCAGCTGCATTCCCTAAGCAACGCCTTTCACTTTGACCTACAACTTTATAATCAGCAATAATGACATCATTCTCACCAGCCCGTCCTCTTTTCCTCCTTCCTTCTAGCAAACTCACACTCCGGCAGGAAGGAGTTTGCGGGCGATAAAAGTTCACAGGAACGAAGCAGAAGTGTCAGTTCGTAGGGGAGAAGCAGGAGCGTGGTATAGCACTCTCTCCCACAATCTATGCATCACTTACTTCCTCAATGCCAGCGACGCTGACGGCTAAAGTGCTCAGACTAATCGCTGACAACCCCCAATGTTTGACAATGATAAGGAGAGGTGGATTGCGAATGGGGGACTATAAATAGAAGCACTGCCTCGAACTTCATCCGGCATCAGTATGCGCCAAGGCCCCGAACCTTGAGGATTCTGTCAAGCGCAAGACGCTCCTTCGGAATATTAGCCAGGCTTCAGAACGTGCGTGCTGAGAGAATCACGTAATCAACGGCCGTTTTTTCGGGTGACATGTAATGGTTAAGTAGTAGGTCTTCTCTGGGACGGTGGGAGTCATGCAGTTGGTCCAGCTACATCATCTAAGGACGTACAACATTGCATCGGTTGGTTCGTGGTAGTTATGTGTTATCTACAACCTTCAAGTCCCGTATTTTCTGCCGAACAGACAGAAATCATTTCTTTATGATAGCTCCAAATTCTAGGCCAGTGATAATTACTTGGCAATTGTCAAGAAATCATCGGTAGCTTGGAATTGTGTGTGTGGGAGGCAGGGGTGGGTGGCTTGACAGGCAAGACTGCAGCATACCTGTTTACTTGTTCACATTAAACACTATAAAAAGATAAAAGTATAATTTCTGTAATCTAAGTTTAATTGAGTTTAATTGAGAAATGTAACACATAGTCACATGTTCTACTATTTTCAGAATGAGCATTGCACTTTAATTGCATTTTAAATGGCACTGTACCACTGCATTCTCAAGAGTTCGTTCTCAGGTTGCCCTTCCATCCCTGCTTTGCCTTTCTCTTCTTAGTGAAAAACTGAAACACGACAAACTCAGCTGCAAATTCGGATGAGAGTTTATCAGATTTTACCACTTGCTCATCACCGAAACTCATTTCCTTGTCAATAGAAGCATGAACAGTGGGCTGTGCAACTTTGTTTTGGGGGAAATCAACAGGGAGGACAAATCGAAGATAAAGATGTACATCTCATTCTTGAAGCTCTGCAGCAGGATCATGTTTCACAACTAGATTGATAACTCAGACCCTCTTGTTCACCTTAGCAGTTTGCCATCTGTTGATTCAATATGTCTGAAAGTACTATATGTATAAAGTATTTGGGAATATGTCTAAATACATATTTTATATTTCATAAGCTTCGGACAGGCTTTTCACCGCCTCACTAGATTGAATGACTGAGAGTCTCATATTAGTCCTTTCACAGTCAACAATAAAATCAGTTTTCTTTTTTTTTTAACCACATCCCTGACCAAAATTGAATTCAATAGTTTGGGACAATTAGCGGACCAGTCGGCTGTGTCCTGTACAACACCCCATCGACAGACGAAATTGACCTGTTATGCCTGTGCCACTAGCTTCTATTAGCGCTGTTTTAACGGATAAAGTGCTGAAAGTTGTGTCTGAAGTGGCAACCAGACTACTAAGGGACGGCGGAGAGGCGACAGACAGGGAGACAGACAGATAGGCAGAGATGGAGAAAACAGAAAAGAGGCAGAGGACGCTGCCCGAGGCCTTTAAGGCACTTGGCGTTTCTCCAGAGCCGGGAGAGGGAGGAGGCGCGAGGCGAAGTCAAACAGAACAAGAACAACACTGATGAAACTGAGCTAATGTGCTGTGACCGCGAGGGGGGTGGGGCGGGGGTTTGGAGGGGGGGGGGGGGGGGGTACGGGACCGTGTCTGGTGTGTCTGTTACCACGGCAACAAGCGTCACTGTATGTTGTCTGATTAAGTGACTCGATGAATGCTTGAGCTGCCGAGTGAGTGCGAGGATATTCTTAGTGTGTGCTTCTGTGACAGACTTAAGTCCCATGAGTGTTTTGTGCTTGTGTTCGGTACATTTTTTACATTTTGGGTGTTTAACCGGCGCTCTTCTCCAGAGTGGCTTTCAGTGAGGCAGCAGTTAGGGGTGCAGTGTCTTGCTCAAGGACACTTTGACACAGCACGTGGCTGTGGTGGAGATTGAACCTGTGACCTTCGGGTTACTGTATATGTATAAGTGTGTGTGTGCGTGTGCGTGTGCGTGTGTGTGTGTGTGTATGTGTGTGTGTGTATCAGGGTTCAACTGCTGTGGGATTTTGAAGGGCAATACCAGTATCACTATTTTTTGGATTGAAGCCATTGAAAAATAGGCATAATTTGTGCTTTGTTCTTTGAGTTTAAATTTGACAATTTGCATGCCAAAAACAATCCCCAAAATAACACGTATTCACTTTCACTTTCATTTCTGTTGTTGTAATGTTGTAATAATAATAATAATACCTCTGTGGAATTTGATCAAAATGTTGCATTAGAATCAAAGGTTTTTGCATAGACAACCAGTGATCAATTATACAATAAATATGTGATCAAACAAACTGCATCATATCCATCATATCAGAGCCTTGATACTGACAGGCAGGTATTTCTACTAAAAGGCCAATATCAACCTGATATATCAACAAACCGATATACCAGTCTAACCATAGCGTATATGTGTGTGTGTGTGTGTGTGTTTCTACACCAGTGTTTTAGCATCTTCTGCATCTTGTAAGTGCATCTTTACACAAGTCTGTTGTCTGTCTTGAGCCATTTGAACGACTGCATGCTCACGGTCCTTACCGTTGACGGTTAGATGCACCCAGCTGCCGTTGTGGAAGGTGTCATACTGCTGCTCCAGCATCAACACCTTGCACTCATACCAGCCCTGGTCGTCCGAACGCACCTTCTCTATCCGCAGGGAGGACTTGCCGTGCAGACTGGCCCGGCCTGGCCGAGGGAGACAGGGATGAAATGTCGGAAGAGAGGAACAGAGGGAGGTGAGAGGGATGGGTGGATTGAATTCAATGAAGGAATGAAGGGAAGGAAGGAAGGAATAGAGAGAGGAGAAAAGCTGTTAGGGGAAAATCCATCTTAAAACAGATATAGCTTGTATATGTGCTGTATATATCTCCCTGGAATATTACCCTTCACATTGCAACAAGGCCTACAATATCAGTCTCCTCTTTACTGTCAATGAGACAGTTCATTTGATGCCATCACACACTAGAGTCTTGACTCCTATTTTTCTAACATGGGTGAGCCAAGCTGTGGTGTGTTAGTTTAGAGGTGTCAGCGTAACATCTCTGATCCTGCGTGATACAGCCCTGTGGTGTAAACTCACTACTAATTTCAAATATCGCTGCTTTGACATTTAAAGTGAACTGGATAAGACAGTGCTCATACAGCATACTCGGCCACGTGGTGCTGCTGAGCGGACTGTTTGCGGTTCACGCAAGGCTGACATGATGAACGTGAAGTGTTTACCAGTGGTCAGTGACCTTTGTCAAAGCTGTCTCAAGTCATCGGGAGCATCATTTTCTGTTAAATGTTTGGCAAAATGGATTTTGTTTTCAAAAATGATTTCCACTTATGAGTTTGACATTTTAGCAATGAAGATGACCAATATGACGTGAAAGGGACCTTTTTCTAAATGAAAACACTACGGTGAACCCGGATACCAAATGCAGCTGTACATGCACAGTGAAATCTGTCACTTAAGCGTCACTGCCGGGTTGTCCTCTCCTCCACAGCCATGTGTGTGGCGGTCTATTTTGGAGATGCACTGAGGCAAGGAGAGGTCATTACTCCCTGTGAGGAGTAGGAAGTGGCCAACATGACAACAGAGAGCCCTTGGGGTCATCCACGAGTCACAATCCATCATAACAGATACTGCGTTTTGACTTGGTGAGTACAGAGTCAGGAATAGCTGCTTTTTACTTTTACAGATCAAAAGCTGAAAGAGGGGGATTGATGATGTTGCTCCAGGCAATCTGGCAACTGGATCATAACAGATGGCGGCTGGCAATATGGGCTAAACAAAGGGCTTTCAGGGAGCACACGCCGGCTCAAAACGTCAGCATTATCAAAGCCCAGCTATCCCTCATTAATCCCCCCCCTCTCCCCTATACTCTCCACTTAGTGAGTATTCCTGACTAATTTTTTGTTTGGCTTCCTAAATCCCTTCTGCGCCATGACACACCAGGTAAATATATCAGCTGCATTGCCGGCTGTCTCGGTGAGTTAAGGTAGAGAGTCAAAAAAATGTTTGTTCCCTAGCATGTGTATGTGTGTGTGCGTGCGTGCATGTGTCCTGGTCGGGCTATTTATATATCAGATTATATTTGTACAGCTTCCAACCATGTCTGTCTACACTCTTGGCTGACTGGAAGGAAGAGAGAGAGAGAGAGAGAGAGAGAGAGAGAGAGAGAGAGAGAGAGAGAGAGAGAGAGAGAGAGAGAGAGAGAGAGAGAGAGAGAGAGAGAGAGAGAGAGAGAGAGAGAGAGAGAGAGAGAGAGAGAGAGATGACTGAGCGTGTGCACATGAGCATGTGTGTCTATGTGTATATGGGTCCCTAACTGCTCCTGCATTTGTTCATACCTGTTTATTTTCCTATTGCATTTCTCTGTGTGTCTGAGTGTAAACAGTCTGTCCAGTTTACTAGACACTCCTCTTGAGCTGATGTGTTCATGTGTATATGCCAAAGAAATCATGGGAAATCATGCATGAGCGTGTCTGTGCACACAAAGAGCACAATTCCCACCTTCACTGACTGTAAGTAGCATAGCAGCGCTTCATTTTTACACATGCACCTCTCATTGTGCACTACAACCGTGGAACTACACAGAAGTCTCCAGGGAGAGTTTTTGTGAATTTTGCAAATTTGACTTGACTGAAGCCACTCAAAATCCCTTCAGACTGTGTGCATTTAGAATAGTTTGAAGAGGTGTGCAGTGTCATGTTAGATAATTTGTGCAAAGTGCTGGAGAGCCCTAGTGTGGAAACAAAGTATTTCTCCTTTGCATATACTGTAATTCTCTGCACTTTGCTCTGTGCATAATAATCAATGACAGGCCATGGTGTATAACTGGACAAACTTGTCAAAGTTATCTTGTACAGTAACAACATGCAGCTTAAATGGATGACCAATGGATGGCACTTGTTTCTTGTGAGAGGAGGCCTCAAGAAGGGGATTTAATTTGAGCCGACTGAAAAACAGCTTTGAGGTAAATAAAATTAGGTTGGTGTTTGAGGAGAGGAGTTGCCATGGTCGATCTACAGAAGTTATTCACATCGCACCACAATAATTTGTAGACACACCAGTGCGCCCAAATTTACAGGTTGCATTATTTCAATTTTGGGTGCATTTGCAACCAGAATAGTCTCACTTGATGGGGAAGGCCCCATCATCGATATAATTGCAGCCTCTCTGTGTTCCACATAGTATTCTATTCACCCTCCATCTATGTGTTGCGTCATTGTACTTCATCATTTCCCCTACTGTTCACCCTCCAGTTCCCCCTTGGAAGTCCCCTCAAATCTGCATCCTAATTAGGTTCTTGACCAGCTAACCCCCATTCACAACTATCTGATTTTATTTGATCCGTCTAATCTGCCCGCCGAATCTGTTGAGAAGACCCCTCCTAACGCTAATATGGTTAGTAGCACACCACTGCATGATTGAATGCTTGAGAAAATAAAAAAAAAAAGATTAACACAAACGCACTTCAAAGTAATTTGTGTATCAGTGTTGCACGTATTGTCTTCTAGTTGTGAATAACAAGCCTTGCGGATCCCTCTCATTTCACACGCAATGTCTCACAAAGCTTCCACTGGCTTTGGTCTAATTCTGTATGGTGTAGTACAGGATTTGCCATATACTTTTCTTCTCTGTCTTAATTTGTTACTCACAACGTGTTACACGCTTCAAATGCACAGGACAACAGACCGGGCTGACTACATAATGGAATTGCTTTAAGGGAAACCCCGCCGTAACACATTTGGTCCATTTAGAAGAGAATGAAGCTGTCATGCAGATGGCTTGTAGAGCTGAGCAGAGTGTATTCTCATCAAAACCGTCTTTCTAGCAGCCTTTTGGATTGCAGGCAAGGATGATGTCATTATGATGCAATCCAGCCCATACAGATTATCTGTTGAAACTACAGCAAGAAAAGGGAAGCCACTGTGGAGCTTAAGTCACAGTTACTTGTAGTCCTTCCTTATTCATAATTCATAATTTCACTCAATGAATGTCTCTTGATAGAATTGGCCAATTAGGCCCATTCTTTCCCTCTTATACTCTGTGGGGCAGTGACAATATGCCACGTTGTTGTTAAGCCCTGCAGACGAATTTCTTTTTAAAGATTTTAATTACACACAATTCACTGGCATGGTTATCTCTGTGGTTACACACATAAATGCTCTGGGGAAGAGCCCCAATTTTTCAGGGGCCCCCAACCAGAGTTGGGTGGTTAAATGTTGCTCATGTATTACTGTAATATTATTACTTTTCCCAGTAACAAGTGGAACAAATAACTATTTAAATTTTGGTAATAAAATTACAGCTAACAATCCAAAAATAAGTTGTACCTTTGATATTGCCGTCCTCTAAATATCAAATCCAAGCTGAATAATTCAAAAACTGTGCCACCTTCATCACCCGATTTGCTTTCCTCATAATTAGATGAGAAATGGCAGAAAAGTTGACTTTCTCTGAGAGGAAGCATTTCTAATCCCTTTACTTTTATTTGAATAGGATGACAACATTGGCCATCAATGTAATTTGGTTTCCCTGATCATTTAAAGTTGAGTTATGCTGATTGTTCTGCTTGGCAGCAGTGCTGGCAAGCATGTAGGGATGTATTCAACAGTAAGTGACTGTAGGATTTTGATCAAGCCTTTGTTGTACTGTGTATGTCCAAACTGACTGTACCCCCTACTGTATACTGCAGAAGGCGCTGATTGACTACTTGAGGATTATACCATCAGTGAGATAGCGCCCCATGTAACTGTGAATAAGGGCTATACAAATAAACTTGACTTGACTTGCTGAAGTTGCAATCTCCTATTCTGGGGGGTTTACCGGAAAAGTAATGTAAAAAATTACTGCTCCCATGTGAAGTAATAACATTACTTTTGAAATGAGTAGTAGTGTATTATTGTTTACAAGTAACAAGTCTAACACTGGTGGCTACTGGCCACCACATAATTTCACTGAATTTCAGCTTTTTAATTGTTGCTTCCATTACCTAGGACAACATGGACTGTATTACTGAGCATTTACTATGGTTTGCAATAGTGAAATGAGAGAAGAACATATCCTGACCCTTAACAGTACTGTCAACTCTATATAGAACAAAACGAAAACAGGGAAAAGATGACTGTAACAGTATCCAGGATTATTTCTGGGGATCAGGGTACATTTCCTGGATCAGATGTATTTTGTCATACAAAATATATGGAAGAAAGTCCTGCACACATAAAATAATCTCCACTCCGTCAGTCTCAAGACAAATTTTGTATGCATAACATTCAACTGTGCATATACAGTAGGGATGGGTCATAAAAAACAAATACTTGATTATTCGTCCATGGGAATCAATGTTGACTTTAATGATTTAGCTGTTCACGTGTTTTTTTAAATATTAAGCTACATCATTAAAATAATGTTAAAAAAAAAAAACACTTCACGCTCTCTTTTGCCGTCTTTTGTACTCATTCTCCGGTAACGGCTTTCAGTAGCAATTAAGTAATTATCAAACCACACAAAAAGCCCAGCGTGGGCAAGCTTCATGAAAGTCAAGGGCAATCTTGTTCAATGAAAGGTAAATGGAACAAAGTTATTGTACCTCCACAACAGCAATGCTCATCTCAAAAGGCATCCAGCTATTTCTATAAGTGAGGAAGACAGACCTAGCCAAACTAGCATGACAACATTTGTGCAAGCTGCCCTCATTGCCACCATAATTGCTAAATATATGCAACCAATCAGTACTGCAGAGAACAGAAAGTGATGTGATTGTTTTAGTCCATAATCTGCTTTAGCCTTTATAAATTTCAAGCATACACCAAATAGTTGAATATTCGTTTAGACCGCACACTGAATAATCGACCATGAGAAAATGGATTTATACTAATCCCTAATATTTACATATATTTACCATTACTCCATTGCCACCACCTGTGATTTGGTGAGTCTACAAAAATAGATCACAGGAAGAGCGTAGCAGAATTCTTAAAATGAGTGGTATCCCCATTTAAATCCCTGTTTTATTCACAGTTCCGATGCATAACATTGCCTGGTCTGAGTCGTGCCCATAGAGCGCTGTGGTAAGTGAACAGTACATTACGCCTAAGGCAGCAATAGCAGCAGTCAGCAGGACTTTCTTCACTAAACTAATTATGACAAGTCCAGCTGTTCCTCCAATCTAGTTGCATTCAGTCAGCCTAACCCCACTTCTCCTCTCTTCTATCAACTTCCCGCTGTCAACAAATGGCGGTCTGTCACAGCGCTCCACTCCTCATGATTGGCATTAACTGTGATAACATAAGAGGACTCGCCTTGGGTCCAAAATGTTTGGCTTCCAATCAAGTTGCTTTTGCTCTTGAGTTGACTCTTGAGTTGACTAGTGCGGATGCTCCTCAAAGGCGTTGCTCATGATATAGTTTGCATACCCTATACTTCACTTTTAATTGAAGTATGAAAGATAAAATACACGATGAAGCGCAATTGTTTCTATTCTATAAAGATCAATCTTCAGCTGAGTCTAGAGCAATCTGAGCCCAAAGCCTTCCGCGTAACTCTGACAGAAGAATGGCAAAGCAGATTTACGAGCTTTGGGGAATGTCTGCAGGGGCAGGTCGATTTAAAATGTCACCATTCTTTTGGGCCAGCCTGGAGATCCTACGTGATGATAGGAGAAACTTGGCAATGTAATCTGGGCCCTCTTCCTGCAGCATATTTCTTTCTTTCTCTCTCCCTGCATTTCCACATTCATCTTCAATTTCCCTTGCTCTCTTCCTGCCTGGCTATCACTTTCTCTCCACCTCTCCCCCGCAACTCTTTTTCATATTAATTTTCCATTTCCTTTGTCTGCCTCTTTTCCTCCCACTGACGTTCTCTCCCTCTTCCTCCCTCTCAAAAAAAGAGACAAAGAGTCGGTTGAGACCAAGGGCAGACGGGTATCTAGGAAACAGTGCCCCTGTGGTTGGCTCGACACATCAGCCCCAGACATCAACCCAATCTAAAGTGTGCACAATGTAAGTCATTATATAGATGGGGGCGCAAATTAGCCCAGCAGCCTTGACCTTAACCTCTAACTTCCATGATGCAATATCACGGTTACACTGAACCGCACTGGGAGGTTGGTGTCAGTTTGCGGTTGGCAATAGAACTTTGGAAATTCCAGTGGTGCAAATTGAAACAAAGAGCTGCCTCTTAGCCTGTTGTACTGCAGGGAATAACTGGCTCAAGCTTAAAGCCAGTGCTGTCTCACTTAGAACTGGCAAATGTAAAATATAGCAGGTTGTGAGTGCAAATGGAATCTTAAAACAGCACAAAGAGAAAGATGAGGTGGACTCCATAAAAAGTCTCTGATCTTTAAGTATTGTGTGTATATCAGATGAAAATAGACATCATGCATATCATATTTTCCTGTAATTATATCTAAAGCCATAGAAATGATGATATTTAATGCCTTTATATCATGTCACAGATGACTAACTTGTATCTTATCTGCCAATGTTTGATTGATAGAAAACATAATTTACTAGAATTAAACAGTGTCTCAGAGGAAGCTAGAGCATCTGCTCAGCTTCGTCTGTGGGTTGCAATGGGCATGGATCTTACTGTACTCATGGGCCCAACTCAAGTATCCAAATCAATAGTGAATTTGCAAAAACATCCCTAAAGCTGAGGGGTGAAGCTCGCCAGTAATACATTGGGCTGCAAAAAAATGGATTTGCAACTATTCAAATGATACAAGTGGACTGTCAGATAAGCAGACAACCCCAACTAATCACACTTGTAAGTTAAATATGTCAGGTTTGTAGTTAGGACCCAAAAGCGGAACACACCAGGCAGAGGCAGGGGTAAAAGTCCAAATCCAAGTCAGAACCAGATAATTCAAACAATACAGGCAACAGTACAAAAACAGTGAGCTGAGACAGAATCCAGTAGGCAGGTAAAAGGTCATAACAAGTTATGGGCTAGAGAAAACCAGGAAACAGGCTGGAACGACACACAGGAGAAAACACTGGGACGAACTGGCAAAGACTGACATGGTATATATACATCTAGCTAACGATAAGTGGAGACAGGTGTGCTTTGATGGGCTGGCAGAAGATTGGCTGGTAGATGATGCAGAGGAGGCGGAGACAAGGTGGAACAGGAAAGAGCGGGAAACAGGTAAACCGATCAAAGCAATCTGAACTGAATATGCATAATAAATTATTAAATCATGAAATAAACATGTTGTCCTAACTTTGAGGTCTCAGGGTGTAACCATCCTGTCTCTACTATACACGTTTTGTTGGTTCATGGTACCTTCCCAGACTTAGTGGTTTGCTTGTTCCCTTCATCAGGGAATCTGGGTTACATACGTAATCTACTGCTCTGTTTTGTTGTGGCTGTCAGCCTGTAACCCTAACCATAGCTCCCCAGAGTGAGCTGGCTTTCCCGGCAGGTTTTGGTGCTCACTGATCAAATCAGGGGAAGACAAAGCGTGTGCAGATGCTAAAAGATTGTACTAAGCTTCTGTATTTTTGCCACAATCTCCCAGTCAGTGAGACTATTTTTCTTCTTGCTGCAGCAGGCACTTGGGATAAGACGTGTAAAGGACACTTTTAAAAGAAACCCTTTCCCTTATCTGATGCAGACTGCAGCCAATCAATCAAGTGGCTCCTTAACAGATATTGACTACTGGAGACTAGCATGTTAATGGTATATTGCCTCTAATTGGAATAAGCGTTTTTACAAGATTTGAATGTTATCAGATATTGTTAAATTTTATCGCAAAATACCTTTCATGGCTTGGGCCCTAATTTGTGCAGTTTATTTATACAGGCTTTTGGAGAAACAGCAATAGCATTGTGCCATTTGTTGAATTTTCTACAAGGTGTATTTTACACAAGGGGATATGGCAGAAGACACTATAAGAGAAGATCCCTGCTATACATTAATTACATTTTTAGAGACTGAGATTGATTCATCGAAGTTGAAAAAAGTATTTCTACAGAACAAACTTGAAAACAGTGGCAAAGTGTCACCCGTTACCCTGGGCCTTTGGTGATACCAAACTTGACACAAAACTGTCTAAGAAAATAACCAGCATTTTAGTCCTATCAATCACATATACTGTGCATATTATATCCAAAAAATACCTTGTAATCACAGCATTCGAGCACCAGATTATAGAGAAAGTGGTACACAGGCACATGACATATAAACAACACATCCAACAACATACAAGGTAACTGGAGAAAGCACGGCAGAGCCAAGGTCAAAAGCTAACTGCCCCATTAGCCCTGGGTTACCTTGGCTCTAAACTCTGAGCTAACAAGCATTTAACACAGGCTAACTCCAAAGTGGCTTGTCCCAAAATTCAAGCCGCAGGTTGTATGAGCCTGTTCTGCAGCAGAATTAGCCCTAATTTCTTGGGATTATCCCCAGAGAATCCAGTAAACCCAGGACTAACTGTTGCCAGTGGGAATTGAGTTTAGAACTGAGGAAGACAATGTTGTTATATTTATGTTGTCAAATCATATGCTTTCTTTGACCCAACACTGTGCTCATGTTTTTGTGGAAGCTACAGTCTGACAGGATATGTGAAAAGAGCTTTTTTGTCATTATTTTCCATTAGCCATTCAGGTAACATGGTGATACCTGCCAACCCTTCTAAAGCTAAGGTATTTGTGTGATGGCGATTGGTGGCAATTTCTAAAAGCCTACATGGAACAAAGTGTAAGATGGAGCTGAAATTGTATCTTCTATCATTGTCATTAAAGGATAATTCTGGTTATTTCCAGGTCTTATTTTCCTAGTATTTTCCTAGTTTTTCCTAAATTCATCATTTACTTTGCCAGGAGCACTGCTGTCCAATACACACTCAAGGGCCAAAGAATGTTCCGTTGAACCCAAAAAGCGAATAAAACATGTCTGTTCAACACAATAACACTCACACTGCAGTTACACATATCTTAAAATAGCTGCGATTGAATGACATTTCAGTAACAATAGTCCATTTGATACTTTTTTTGCATTTTTCGCACTTCCTTGTTTACTTGTCTTGCTGCTGGTCATCTGCCCTGTTCAGGTCTTATCAGAAGTAACAACAGGATTTCATTGCTTCAGCTTGAAATTTGTATGTTTGTATTTTGGGGTTCAACTGTTGGAGCTTCCTTTGGCGCTGGAGTGTGTATTGGAGAGCAACGGTACCAGGAAACTGAAGCTATGTCAAGCTGTACAGTCAAGTAAGTGACAAAAATTTGAACATAAACCAATCATGATGGCAAAAACTAGGAAAATAAGGCCCAGCTTGAAAATAACCAGAATTATCCTTTAAATTATTACTGTAACTGAAATTATATTGCCCTAGGAAGTAAAAGAAGAAAGGAAGTAAAACTTTGGGTTATCCAAAACTAATACACAAAAATATTACTTGCGCCGTCGTCTCATTACTCATACTTGCGGCATTTTTACATTGGGGAAATTTATTTATTTAATTTGCGATGGCAGAATGAATGCATGATAAACACATACCAGAAGGTGGGATTATCCCTAAAATTTAACGATCAGTGGAAGGAAAATCAGAAGCAGAGGAGGGAAAATCCCTTTCATCCCCCCGGCAAACCTCACCTTGAGCATAACACAGAAAACAATCCAAGGTGGAAGAAGGAAACGTCAGCTCATTGTAGCTGTCTAAATTAGTCACTAAATATATTGATAACAGTCTACATTGGTAAGCACACCATTGATATATGATTGACAAAAAAAGTAATTGGTTTTGTGCCGAAGTTGATGGTATACAGTCCAAAGTTAATGTGTGCAAACATCTTCGTTTGGATCCCTTTCACCAAAGAGGATAAAGCAAACAGAAAGTGGAAAGAGTGTCACTCCAAGACTTGCAAAAAATGTATTCCATGAATCAAGAAGTATAGACATTGACTGACCCACTTTGGTCATCAGGCCAGCACATTATCTTTGGGCAGAGACAGATGTGTGAATCAACATGGAGCTGCAGATCGCAAGACGGGGAAGTTTTTCCTCTTTGAATACATTAACTGGAATACATCGATCTCTTTGAATGTATGCCTACAAATCATGTTAAGCACTGAAAATAAATCCTTAAACGAATGTGTGATTTTCATTGTGATAAGGGGAAAATGCTAAGGTATTCAAAGACAAATCTTACGAAAGGTTTAGCTGAACACTGATTTTAACTACTTCATGTACTTTCCCCCAAATGGCCACTAAATATGTGATTGTTTTTACTGACCAATAAAATATTGAAAAAGTTATAATGTGATAATTTTGGACAGAAAACATCACATTCCTTTCTCCTTAACGTAACACATTGATTCCAATAGTGTCATGACATTATCTTTCCAACCGTTTAGAACTGCAGTAATTTCATATGGTAAATAAAACAGATAGCTTGTCTCTAGAAAGAAAGGCATATTTAAGGGAGCGGTCTGAATGAGATTGCATTCTCCATCTTACCGGCGTATTCCGGGTCCACGTGAGGAGGGTAGAAGCGGAAGTTGATGAAGAAGGGGATGGGCATGCCATACTTGAACCACTCCACCACGTAGGGCTGGCCGTTCAGGGGGTGGGACACGTCGCATCCCAGGATGACGTTCTCTCCTGCACGTGCCGTCACAAACTGGGGCTCCTCTCGCACTCCGTGGGCACCTGGGGTAACGGTACGGAGCGGTCAGGCTGACAAATACCAATGGAAATCTGGGCCACAAGGTAACGATGTTAAGTGTCCACTAAACTAAAGACATGTCTCAGCATATTATTTACTTAGGGTTTGTTGACGGAGTACAACTGCTATTTCGCAGCATCGTCCTGGGGCACACGATTCACAGAATTGCATTTAAATTTAACGTTTACATTTGGCTGATGCTCTTATCCAGAGAGATTTAAATTGAGGGCAACCTTAGAATAAGCTTCAATTCCTAGATCATCACCCTTACAAGTAACCACAAAACAGAGTGTGGTCAGGGCCTTAGTGCCCTTACAATATTCCTGTGACCATAGAACAATCATGTAAGAACGAGTGCTAGTAAAGAAACAGAATAAGAGTTGAATAAGAGACACACAGGAGAGATTGTATTAAGAGAGAGTAAGTAGAGTGAATATGGAAGGGAAATTACTGCTTACTTTTGTTTTATTATTACTGTAGGGTATATTAGAATTACTACCAGTACAACCACAGTCTTCTACTGCTGTCCAGTGAGCAGCTCCACTGGAGCAGTTAGGACTTAAGTGCCTTGCTCAAGGGCCCTTGACAGTAGTCTAGTTGTTGAGGGAGGAGAGATTGTCTCTTTTGAACTTCCCTTCTCCATATTTTTTGAGTCGGGGTTGGAGTTCCAACCCTCGCCCTTCCATTCACAAGCATGCTTGTCTAACCTTCAGGCTATCGTAAACACTTTAGGTCTCTGGTAGGGCGATTTCACCAGCTCCACTGAAATGCCACCATACGCCTTAAAGATGGTTCAGCTTAGAAAAAATACTGCAAAAGGGTCGCTAGAAAAACAACAGCTTCACACAGTGAGTGAGTGTTTGTGTGTGATGACACAACCATGAGCTACAAGTATCATCACTCAGAGTGGCAAAGTCTGCCAGTGACAAATTCAATATGGAGCCAAGGCCAATGGGTTGGGAAAAGAAAGATTAACGGCACTCGCAGACAACTGAATGTGATTTGTCTTGATAGAATCTTTTCAGCTCATTCGCCCGACATAATGTGGGTAGACAAAAGCTTTTAAAGAGGTAATGCCACAGTAATGCAATGATGTTCAGTAATACTTCAGTATGTATGCACACCTTTAACCTTTTGTAAAAGGAATTCACTCTATTAGCTTAGCGATAAACCAATCCCATTGAAACTGTGTGTCTGTGGAATAGCTGTTGGACCGACACATCGATCCCAGGCTAATTACTGTGCAGCTTGCCTTTATGAGCGGAAACCCGGTGTGGTAGCATTTTACCAGTCGATACGGCTAATCAGATGTACTCACTGCTTGTCCCTCTGTGGCCTGTAGGGAAGCAGGAGAGCGCTGGGTTTGTCTACATAGAGATGATGGCCTACTGTGTGCCTTCCATCTCATTAGTAAAAACTAATAGTAACAGGCACTTTTTCATAGTTTTTGCCACCATGATGCTTGACTGTGTTCAAAATTTGTCATACCTCCAGGTCTAGGGCTGGGACAAATCACTAATTTTGGTGTTTTACTTTGTGGCAAAATGAAAAAGTAAGTCAGTAAAATCAAAAGACCTCCACAAGTGACTAAGCGTACCAGGTGTGAGGAGTTTTCTGTGACAGTTTTCTGTGATTCCAAGCAGTCATTATGAGGCATTTTGAGGTTGCCTGTTTTAATCGGTGGCGTCAGGGGGATTATTGACGACTTGTTATTGACGTTTTCATTTAGCCAGCCCAGTAACTCATATTATTTCAGGCACTAAAGTCTCTTAGTCTAGTATAAGCTAATGGCATTGCAACATTAACTGTCTATTACACTTTCATCTCATTATCAATGTTTCAAACTGTCTTTCCATTCAGTTTATGTCGGCACAGACAGACCATGACTCGAAGGAGCACAGATCATAGATGCCTCATAGATGCAATGAATTATGGTAATTGTAGTTCACTAAAACGCTTTCAGCTCTTGCCTTGGCAGCATTAAATCTTGATTGTTTGAAAACTACGCTGGCGAGAATCACCTGCTTCATGCATCACACCATCTGAAATGACGGGCTGTTAATTTACCTGAGCAGGCCTCCCAGATATTAACACTGTACGGGAAACTGTTTAAATTGGTTCATGTATCGGCACTTATTGCTAAAAGAAGGATATTTTCACTAGGCACGCTGCAACGCTATCAAAGTAATTCTCTGACCGACCTTTGGGTTGCAACCACCAGCTGAGACACACTGCTAATTCTAATTCCAGTACAGTAGATATACTGGATAGTTAGAATGTCAGGTAGCTGCCAAGATAAAAGTCTGGACTACATTATGCATCATAACATTCATATAATCCATCATTTGAAAACTGGAAAAATAGCAAATGTTATCATCCATGATCTGAGAAATGGATGGACAAATGTAATGAATGGAAAGGTTCCTATAACAATTCTCAGTGTGGCATTCAGCCACGTTGGGACACACAGGCACACTCAATAATCCTATATTTGTTGTACATGAACTTCAAGAGATCAACTGTGTATAAAGGCATCTGAAAGGCCAGATTTTTTTAACCATATTTTTTCTTCAGTCAGGACATAAAAGGGGATGATGAAAGCAACATATACCATGGCCTGCAAGTAGTTCCAAGCCAGGACAAGTAGCAAGAGGAAAATGAAGCACACAAGAAAGATTGAGAGGAAGATGAGAGAGTGAGGCAGTGATGTTTGTAGGCTATCCTCCACTGTCCCATTTGTTGCAAGCAGTGGCGCTGCAAGCAGTAGTGAGCGATGGGGCAGGAAAATACAGACAGCTTGATAGAAACCCAAATATTCATCTTTGTAAAGAGTGATACTTTGCTGAGCTTCAATGCTGACACTTGATATTTTTCCACTCTGCAATTAGCCTACCAGAACATGCAGTTTTGTAGAGCAGACCTAACAAATTACATTGCTGTAATACTTCACCATCCTTTCAAGACCAGCCATAAATTCTCAGTAGTGTTACCCAAACCCAAATTATCCATCTTGAGTTGACAGCTTGAGCTTTCAAATGCATATTGAAGCTGCTGTACGAAGGCACAAAAAGCCTCAACAGTCACCTTGAATTGAGGTCAAAATGAAAGAACTTAATTATCTTAGTTTTTCACTAAACAGAGGATAGTTGTCTTATCTATTAGGCCTAATTATAAATGTCAGATGAATAGAATGAAAACACCTTCAACACCTTCATATAGAGTGTGCATCAACAGATAGCAGAAATCCTGGGCTGAGGTACAGCGCACATCCAGAAGCATTCCAATGTAACACTGCAGTAATCTTGTAAAACACTATGCACAATATGGCATATCTGTGTATTCATCATCACCAGCACAAGCCTATAATTTGCAAGCGACATACAGTATATAACACCGTGATGTGCTATATATAGTATATTCCCTTCTTACATTGCTAAGAGGTTGTTCGGATCAGAAAAAGCCTGTGGATTCGTGATTTGACGGGCATGTGTGCTCTCATGCTTGCTGGCAGAACCAGAGATAATAACGGAGCAGTAGTGCTTTTCCCAGTAGTGAACCCCCCCCCCCTCGCTCTCACACACACACACACAGACACGCACACACCACCTCAAGCAGCACTACGTGTTGATTGGCTGCTGGTGACATCATCGCAGAAAGCACAAAAACAGGCCCCTTGGAAGGTATGACTTCACTGTTTATACAGATATGAGAGAGAGAGAGAGAGAGAGAGAGAGAGAGAGAGAGAGAGAGAGAGAGAGAGAGAGAGAGAGGAGAGGTAATATGCTCATCCTCTGCCCCATAAGGGTTTAGCTCATTTACAAAGAAAGACCCAGGGGAGAGGCACCATCACAAGGTACAACCACTGAGGTGCACACACCGCCGAGGCTGCCGGTTGGTGGTTGGGTGGGAGCTTGGAGGATATGTATGATCGACATAGGAGTAAGTAGAGTAGAAGGGATATCATGTTATGTAGAGGCTGCCACCTGCGTCACATACAGTGGTTACATAAAGTATTCACCCACCTTGACTTGCTGTAAAAATTGGTTTCAATTTTCTTTTGGATTTTTGGTCTATCTATGCGAAGCAGTCTTTCCTATCAAAGTGGTGTGGAAAGTCAGGAAATTTATGTTAGTACAAGTACAAAATTCCAATAACAGAAACATCTAGTTTGCCAAAGTATTCACCTCCTTTACTCATGTGGATTACTGCCTCAACGGCAAAATATTTCATAACATAAATTATTCATTGTTCATCCTTAGGTAAGACATTTGGAATATATTCTCTTCTCAAAATTGTTCTCATTTTACAAGAAGACTTATACCAGGTCCCTTAATGCATCTTAATGGGATTTTAGCGTGTTTAGGGTATATTCTGCTTGAGCATGCTCCAGCACAGCATGACTTAGATTTCCCGTCCTGCGGTCTTAAAGATAAACTATTTTTCTTCCATCAGTATTTATGAAAGTACAGAAGGTGCACAGTCTTCTCTAATTTTACTATGGAAGTCAATGAGGAAACTGGACAAAAAAACCTACTGAAAAGTTCACCCTCTGCCCTCTGAAGTCAATTAAAGAGACCATGTGTTTCTTCCCCATTACTGTTCCATTTCATGTTGTAATTCCTTACTACAATCAACTTTAAGACAGCTGTTACCCGGGCCAGAGCGGGACTCACTTTCATGTTGCAGCCTTGCTCATAAAACAGTACATTTCTATAGCCTACTTATTCAAGGTGACAAATGAAACCATGCATGATAATTTGGCGTGATGCAATAAATGAACAATACACATATGACGCATAAATACACAACCCATTCTAACATTTTATTCCAGCCGGGACTGTGTTGGCACTTATAACATTGAATATAATACAGCTTCCACCTATCCTGTCTAAGCTGGTCCTTGGCTTGTCCCTGGCACTTCCTAAGCAGTGACAACTGGCAGACTCTGCTAAGTGCCAACAAAAATGAAAAATAAATGAGATTTTTACACAATACAACATAAATAATTGATGACTTAGCAAGGTCAGTGCATTATCGCACAGCTGATTATTCTTGCACCTGCACTTAGTAGTCTTACTGTATCTTATTCCGAAGTTGAACTCATATTGTGACAGTAATAAAAATAAAAGCCCTCTGAAAGTGTAACTAATGGAGGCATTTATAATTTTGCCAGCCCAATAAGCCAAGGGGGTCTACAACACATTGGGGGCATGTAATATACAGTAAATGGCCAGAACATTGTAAATTGCATTTCTTCTTCTTTGAGCTACACTTTGATCACCGCACATCCGCTGTACCTGCAACTGCCAAACAAAAAGCGAGGCGCGCACACACACCTGGCCAGTATTTGTAGCAAGGTAACTTGATCAATTTGGAAAAGCCATTACAAGAGTTTGTGCCCAAACACTGACTAGACCAGTGAGAAGGATTTGTCCCAGCGCTCCCCATTAACCATTCAGGCTCTGACTGTCACTTCCTAGGCCTGAACTACACAGATTTTTCACTCTTAAGGTAGCTAAGTCATAGGACCAAGTGTGTAATTATTGGACAAATCATCTGAGAACAACATAATTCAACAATAATGATTGATGATTGATGTAAAATTTGAAGAATCATGGTTTGACACCCCTGCCATTAGCATTAGCAGTGGCTGAAATGCTGACATTTGTATGGCACCAGAGCACCAAACCCTGCATTCTAATTTCACCTGGTACTATTTGCAATTTTCTTTAAATGCAAATATCTTAAACTTCAAAATAGCACAGTGATAGTCCAATGCAATTTGGGAACTACTGTACACCGTCAGCTTGGATTCAAAGCACTAAAACCCGATCCAAGCTGGTATTTTAAAACATGACGTCATTTCCTAAAATAAAGTGTTTTTTAATCTAAACGAGTGACTATTAATTAGATGATTGAGCACAACCAAAAAAATGTCTGCATTTGTAAGGCCAAAGGGGGAATTAAAAACAGCATCAAATATGCCTCCTAACCCAAAAAGCATTACAAGAAAGAAGCCATTAAGAGCTTATATTCCTCCACTTGAGATCAAAGGCAACTATAGCCGTTTTAAATCAATAAAGCAGAATCTGCAAAGCCATAGGAACTATATTCATTGTGCAATTACCCCTTGAAGGGAGAGGGAATCCATTTGGAAAGAGCAGTTGAAAATGAATTGTGAAAGCCGGCTTGTGTGTTAGACAGATCACTTTAAATGGGGAGGAAAATAGAAAGCAACACCCGAAAAGTGAAATTATTTTGCCTATATGCTTAGGCTAATTGCATTGCTCATCTGTGTTTGTCGGCTTCTGCTATGACCCCCTAATATAGCAGCGTGGCTTGAAAATCTAATGCTACACCAAAGGGTGTGGGAGAGTTGACCTAATTCTGCTCTCATACCCTCAAACGAACATCCCTCATCATTTGGAATTCAAAGGAGATCATCCTGAGTGTGTGCTGTGTCTGATCCCTCCTGCATCGCCTGTGAAGTGAAGCCACAGCTATAGGTTATGATGGTAGTAGCCTTAACTCATATTGAGGTGTTGTGAAATTAGGTCGAATTATTTGAGAAAAAGGATTTAACGAGAACAATCCTGATAGCTTTTTCAGACTTTTTTTTTATTCATTTATCAGATTAGCACATGAGAATTACATAGGTTGACTTTCAAAGGCCTTTAACCTTGTATGTGGTTTCCATTGGTTGTTCGTCCGCGCAACCAGCCGAAGCCACTGGTCAAGGTGACTTCTGACAACTTTTAAACAAGGTTCAGGTCAGCCAGCACTGTAGTGTTGCTGTCAACAAAATATGCACTCAGTATTAGGACGTCCATTAATCCTGCCCTTCTCCCTGGCCTACTTTTATTGGGGGTACTGATGCTCATCGTCAGCGCCCTGGCAAATTCCTTAATAAAATTCACTCTTTTTTTAATGTTCTCCCTTGCTGCCACAGTGTAGACAGCTCAGATGCTCCTATAAGTATCCACAGTAATAACTACCGAATTGTGTGTTAATGCCGATAGACCTGCAATTACGGAGGAGCAGAGGCAGCGCATATTTCAGTGGCAATCATGACAATTAGCATTTGCCGCCCAAAAAGCTGCTTCTTTTTTAGTTTTGCTGATAATTCACCTTAACCTGTCTGACGCCTCCGCAAACGGTTCCTCCTTTACAGATATTGCTACTGACAGTTCTTTTAATGGTATCTCCATGGCCCTTTGCCCTCTGGTTTGCCCTGTAGTCTCCTTTGCCTTCTTCCTTTGCCCACCAGAAGTGTCCCACAATTGAAATTCATTGCCTGTGACATCCTTTGTGGTTGCAGGAAACCCAGAGAGAACAGATGGCTCAGACAAGAATAGGTGAAAATAGGCAAAGTCATAGCGCAAGGGCCTTATCTTCGAGCCACACTGACCGTTGTGTTGATGTGACAGCTCAGTGGCAAATATAAAATAAGCAGTGAGACTTTTATCCCACCAATGATATCATTCCATTTGGCGGTTTGTAAAGATCCCACAAGGATAAGAGACATAAAGACAATGACATGAGACAAAACAATACATACATACACACACATCATAAAAGCATTATAACATAAAATAAAGAAAATACAGACACAACACAAAAGTATAATTACAGATGAGTTTACGTGCTGACATCTACTACTGGTGATTATTGATGTTGTGGCTGGGTTTAAAGGGTACATCGCAGTTTTAGGCTAATTGCGGCACATATTAGAAATCTCCTCCCAAGAGGAATTCGGAGAAGTTCATGAATATAAAATACTTTCCTTTCGGCTGATATTTTAGAGATCAGAAAAATACATGGGGCAGTCTTTCATACCCTGTTCATAGAAATTTCATAAGGAAACTGAACTCAAAATGTAGGGAGAAATGAAGGAATTTTTGGAAGTGTGGTGCTTCAACTTTTGAACCTGTTGCAGGCTTCTTAGATTTTGCCATGGAGTATCTTTGAAGAGGACAAAGAACTGTGGTTTGAGCCTCTTACCTCCTGACGACTGGCTGGAATTAAGGTCAGATGGCTGAGGGTGGATGAGCAGCCACTCAAGTTCAGGAATGCTCACAAGGAAGCCAGTGTGACTCAATGGCCAAAATGAAACCTATAGCTGTCTCTGTACAACTGATTTCTCTGTAATTAAAACTAAAGATTTTTTTTTTACTCTGGTTTGTTAAAGCTGCACAAGGCAACTTCGTACTTTGGCTGCCGGACGTGGCAAGGGGAGGGAAGTGTTAATTTTTTTTGGAAGTTTGAAGGACTTCATTACCCAAAAATCATGTAACATCAGTAAACTGTGCACTCCTCAGACTTAAATTTCCTCTTCATAGTGGCTTTTAGAGGTGGAGATGGTGGAAAAAAAACTTTTCTCAGCAGGCTAAACCATCGTAGATGAGTCTAGTTTTCTCTAAGTGGAGCACTGGCACCCTGCTGTTTAAAAGAACAGCAAGAAATATGTCATCCTACCCATTTTCAATAGTAATTCATGTATTTTGTAATTCTTCATGAAGTGCAAGGGAACTGAATATAACCAAGGCATTCAAAAGTTATCACCAGCCAATGTGGCAGGTGGCCATTACTGATTTAACCACTAAAGACAGATTTAAACCGGCATTTGTCACTTGGCAGGTGGTAAATTCGGAACCTGATCACTGCCATCAGTGTAATTGCAATACACGGCTCCAGGATTTTTGGCGTGTAAATCCCTTATGTTGGTTTGCTTTGCCTTTTACCTGCAAAATTCCTGACCAATGAACCAAATACATTTGCAAGCACATGGCTTGTGTTTACAAATTGTAGTAAGCAGTATGAAAACGATTTTGAAAAAAGTAAACCATGTATCAACCTCACACAGCATCGGACTAAGCAAACAGACTATAAGACACCTGAAATTAATTTGGATCTACAGCTCTGCTCTTGCCTAGTGCAGCTTTAAAAACAATTTTGCAGACATATAATTTAAGTTAGCACAATTTGTCTGGATTTTAGACTACCTAGATACTGTCATGACAATTCAATTTCAGCTTGTTAATAAAATATACAGCAAGCTATATTATAATAAAGAGGTACTGGTGCGAAACTGTAAATGGTGTTGTGATGAGTCAAATTGCATGGGTAGTTCATTCAGTTTGACCTCTACAATTACTGGGAATTGTGAGATAACGTTTAGTTCTCTGATAGGGCTTGTGCGTGCATTACAGGATGTTACACTGCAGTGAATAAAGCCAGGGGCTGAGAGCAAAAGCAAACCAGTTGTTATGATAAAACGTAAAGAGCAAATACTTCTCAATTTAAGAATTAACATAGGCCTACTATATGTCATTCTTATGGATGAGGACAGTTTCATCAGAAAGAAAAATCCTCTCCCAAAGGTAATCTCTCCCAACACATACTGTAGTCTGGAGGTGCTCTACTAAAACTGAATGCTGAATACTGAGACTGACTTTGTGGACTTCTGCAGTGTCTGAACTTTTGCTTCCAAATGAGCTTTAGATCATAGTAAAGCTATTGATAATAAACCTGAAAAAGTACCCTGATTACTTTCACTTTAATCTTTACCATACGGGATGTGATAGGCTGTCTTTCCAGCTTCTGGTCATAGGAGATAGCGCAGACCAAACTGTCCTAAGGCAGAAGATATTTCACAGCTGAAATTTATTGTATAATTTAGCGATAGTGAAATGTTTAATTTAATAATTACATTTCATTAGAATGCCTACTGTATCACATCTCGTTCTTGCATTTACATTCCTTGGTCTTTCACAGTGAGCGCTGTGACCAATCACCACCATTTAGGGCATAGTGAACAGCTTATTTATCTCTATTCCCATCCACTGTTCCACATTACGAAAGCATGCATGAGCATAGCAGACGCTGAGCTGAACAGAATGATGGGCGTAAGACATGCAGCTCAGTGCTTGAACTTCAGATCAGAAATAGCTTATACTGAGTGATTGGCTGGCATGTTTTAGATCCAAGCCTCAGGTAGGAATACGCAGACTCACAGATGACAGAAAGGCAAATCTGTCCTCCAAAAAAAAACGCAAACATTGTTTTAGTAGCAAAAAAGCATCTTTGGAAGTATCTTGCCTACAAACCAAATGGCATCAAACAAGTACAAAACTGTGCAAACAGAAATTGTGTCTTGGGGTTGTTGCTATAACTCAATTATATGACCAATTTATTAATCGCAATAATCATCACAAAATCCAGTATTAAATGAGTACATGGCAGCTACAGCTGCTGCAGCTTTTTGTCCTATACCTAAACATCAGACAGAAACCTTTATTTTGTGACATATTTAAGCATTTTAGATTATGGATAACTGTGTGTATCCCTGATTAAATCCCTGATTAAATATGTCACAAAATAATCATTCTGATTTTATCCATAACCTAAAAAATAATAATTCAGCTTATAAAACAAGGCTGGGTTGGGAAAACCACAAGGGATCCCAACCACGTCTTCATTCTCATGTTATGATTGTTAAGAATTCCTTTTAAAAATATCAATAATCCCACAATTTCCAAGGATGGGAACTCTTTGGTGTTGCTATAGCAAAATATTTTTTGTGCTTGATAAAAATGCTAATTTCCTGTTATGACAAAGTCAGAAAGTCACTGCACAACAGGAGACACTGTCATGGCTTCCTGGACAACTGTAACAGAAGAGCATCATGGTTAATTTTCTGCAGACCTCTCTCCTTAGTGGCCTGAATCTGCTCCGCTGAGGGAGATGCATGAAGCAACCTCTGTAGCCACAAGACTGCCAGAGTCTTTTTTGCTCCTATAAAGGACAGAGGACGGTGTGTGTTGTCTTTGAGGTGAACAGATCTACATCTGCCCTGCCAAAGCTCTCCCATATTTGAGACGTAGCCTCCATTCTCCTGGTAGAGGTCCCTTGGAGAGAAGGTCTGGGCCTGCATTTATCACTTTCTGGGACATGTGTGGCCTTAACTGGCAGAAGGCATGTGCTGCTCCAAGCTAGCAGAGTGTTGGTCATAAAAAAAAGGTAAGGGAGAAATCACCGTCCTCCCTATGCTTCCAGTAATTCTGGTGCACTTTAGGGCAAGGTGAGCCACCACTAGGCCAATAATAAAGTGTTCCTGTAGCAGTAAAACTGTCTAAAGTAGAATGTTTATGTGGTGGGGTGCCGTGCACCACTGACGACACTCCATTTATTGATTTGTCTTTGCATACAGCTCCCCAAATTCAGCTATCAGCCCCTTCCTGGAAAGCACTCTGCCCAGTGCTCTCTGCAATAGGACTGCTTGTTTTCTCTACTCCAGACATGTCAGCGTTCCACAGAGACTTTTTTTCTTGTAATTTTATAACTTACCCCCAGCAGGACAAGGTTGGCAACCTGCAAGTTTTCTTGGCTACCCTACGTACTGAATTTCATTTTGCATATTTCCATCAATCCATCCATCCATCAATATTTCCAATATTTTCTAACCTCACCATCAATCTCAACAGCAACAGATGACCATTCCAGCTGGGGACAGCCCAATCAGCAGTACAGAAACCACATTGCTCCAGTGATCATAGGTTAAAGGGTCAGCAGGGCCATTCCCATCTTAGTTATATTTGTTTTTCCTTTGGGGCTCAACTGGTGTCCTCTTTTCAGCCAAAGCCACTGGCTGCTCTTTTTGTCTGCTTCTGAAGATGGCTTTATGGCCTGATGTAAACCCTGACCAAGAATCCCTGAATGAACTGGTCGATGTGGCTACAAATCCACAGCACTCAACTTCGACAAGTCATAACTTGGCTTTCCAGCCTCAGCTGATAGATCAATGTATCTAAGCTTCTTCCTCTCATATGCCTCATCTACCATGTCTTTCCATGACATATTGAGCTCTATGAAGTAAACAGATCACTGAGTCTTGGACTACAATACCAGGTCAGGCCTTAGGCTTGCACTGATTATCTCTGACTATAAGGGACTATAAGTTGCTGGCTAACATTTTCTTCATTTGCCGATCCCTCACCTCATCTAGCTGCCCTATAGTGCCTATACCAGGGCAGGTACAGTGCAATAATATCACATTTTACTATCAAAAGTGTATTGTGCGAACATAAAAGTGAATCCAATTGGTCGCGTGTGAGAGGTTGCTTTGCTGGTTCTTATTATTAGTGTGAACATCAGTGAGAGTTCCTCAGGCAAGTTACTCTCTTTTCCATTATCTACTTGTCATGGGGCAATATTGATTTTTGGTACATGAAATTATCGACTTCCAGTCGAATCCAGTTGTGCATCAAGCCAATCACATAGTCTGTCTCTGCAATGAAGCGTAATTCAAAATGACGGTGAAAAATGAGTATACTTAATAACATGTAAGCCTGTAGTGTTATCATAGTGTTATAAAAAGAAGCGAGGGAGAAACTTTCTTCCCCTATGGAAGACACAGTTTTACTGGGTAAAGTTTGATGCCTCCATCAGTCTCAAAATTGGTGAAAACACATTTCGAGTAGCGCCTGTGTGCGTTTGTTTATGTAAGCAGAGACACAAAGCTTGAAGGAAGTGAAAGTAAACGTAAAACGAACACACCTTCTTATCTCCCGCCAAACGAAAACAAAGATGAAGAAAATTTGTCTAAAAAGGGAGCACCCTCCATCATGTGGGTATGGTTTGGTTATAAAAACAGAAAACTATCATCTGCAAGATTTGTAGCGTGACTGTTATTGCCGGGGAGAAAACATCAGCAGCCTATTTCACCACCTGAAGACCAAACATGTGAATAAGAGTATTGTAAGTTTTCATTTTATCAAAACTTTGGGTGACTGCTGCAAATAAAAAGTGTCAAAATAGTGTGATACCTGCCCTTAAATTAAAACAATGTTAAAATAACTGCACTGTTAAACCCCAGGCAAAAAACAGGCAGTTCCACAGCTGTCTTACACTTACCATTTTTCAAATTACATTACCAGGGAAAGCAAAAAAGTGGGTGTCAGGGGAGGCTCAAAAACACTGGAAATAGTCACATTGTAAAAAAAAAAAAAGAGAGTGCATCCAGGTATAAAGTTGCAAACTAGGTTTTACTGAAGTAATTGTACATGCTATGTTTTATTTGTCCCTTGAGTATTAGTTATCTGAATATGTACCACGTTTGAGACAACACGTGGACACTCTTTTTTGCATTGTCCAGTGACATTACCAGAAAAACTAGTGTCTAAGCTAGACAAGTTTATAACACTAGACCTACCTATGGGTCCTTGGTATACAGGGTTAGAAAATGTGGCCCTACTTCACATGAAATGGACTGTTAAATATTTCTCAAACTATTGAATATTTCAATACAGGCATATTATTTTACAACGTTGAAGATGCTGAGCTGTACTACCATTAAAAGAATAAAACATGTTTATTATTAATGTATTCATGTGTGCTACAAACTTTTTCTTTGTGCTACAGAACCTTTGACCTTAGCACCAGTGCTACCAGCCAAAAAAAGTGAGCGTACAGTCCTGCCTATACACTGTGTTCTGGAAGATATCATTATCGTAAGTTTTCTGCAGGAACAGCAACCCACACACCATGAAGAACTGAATGCCCTGAGTAGACTTAGACACACACACACACTCACGCACACACACACACACACACACACAAAATTAAGCTATACCTAGAATGGAGGACAGCTTCTCTTAAACTGCCAAGAGTGGGCCGAGCTGAGACAGCATTAATGTATTTGCATTCCTCAAAATTATTGAACAGCCCAATCAATATTTGTGAAATTAACAAGTCTCTCCCAAAGCCAGAAACCAGGAAACCAAGCTGATCTATAGAAAATGCAGAGAATTGGCCAGTGATCCTCTGGACCGACAGAATGTTTATTTTTATTGTTATACCCCGTACTGTTTTCAATTTTGAACCCAAAACGGTACACTTATCCCCAGAAAAGCCTCCTGGGCTCTCTCTCAGTCACATCGTACCCTCTTTCCCCAATTCATTTTCTATAGAGCACCTCTAAAAGTTACATCTTACATCACAGATTCAAGTTTTAGTTCTCTGGTTTCTGGGTTTTGGCAAGAGTTGTTCAAGTTTATAAATATTGATTGAACCCTCCAAGAGAAAACCTGGATTCTTAAATTGACTGATATTCTGCTTTAACATCATTATGGCCCTTCCACAAACTCTTACATGTTGTATGTCTTCTGCTCTGAAACAGCAGAGGTTAATCTGAGCTCCAGATGAGAATGTGTGCTGTGTGATTAAGGTGCAGCAGCTCCGCTGATCTCTAAGCCTTATATCCTCCTCTGCATCGATAATGCATCCAGTACTCTCATGCAAGATGTAATGCTTCCATGGGACAAAGATGTTAGAGGGAGCAAACCCAATACTGGCTCAAGAAAAAAAGAACCAAAAACCTTGGATTTCACCTATGAGGCCTTTACATGGTCCTCCTCATTCCCTTTTTTGATTGTCCGCTGGTAACTAATAACTGAATGTGCTGCATGTAGGGACACAACTTCTGCACTGTAAACCCCCACCCCCAAACACACACACACACACACACACAACTCATCCCCCTTAACATCCAGCTGTTTCTAAGACATGAGTTTTGTGTCTTCTCCAATCTACTCCCCTACATTTGAGAAAGAAGACACTGCAGTGGCTGGATAGATGCAGGATATACAGGATGAATGCAGGACATGCAGTACAGATGCAAGATAGATGCCACTCTATACAGAGAAGAAAATTATAAGACACTGTACTTGATTAAAAAAGTACTACCCATCTGACAAATCTGTTCATAAACCAATTTTTACTGTTGATGGTTGTGTAACCAATTTTGTACATTTTGGTAAATTTGAACGCATGATTAGATGGGTTATCTATTTAACTGTGTAGGCATTTTAATTTTCCACAGTGTTGGTGTTGAATAGTAGTGAATGGTATTGTCATATCTTATCTTGCACTGATAACTTAAAAAAAATATATATCTGTCAACACACACCAATCATCTGCAATTGCTGTTGCCATGCCAATAGTTCTGCCTTCAAACCTATAATTTAGTAGCAATCCACTTCCAAAGTGACATTTAAACAATTGAAGGGAGTCAGCCTTTGCAGCGAGCAGTTGACATTTGGCAAAAAGCAGAGGCAACGCTTGTTTAAAAACTTCCTCTGTAGCTATATGAGCTATCACTTTGATTGGCCACCATCTGCCTCATCAGAATTGACTTGTATTTGCCAACCACAAATCAATAAACAAATGTCCGATCAAGATGTGACAAAGGAAAAGGCAGAGAGAATCTCTCTCATCGTGATGCTCTGTCATTTGAGCATGGGGGCCACCAGCCATTTTCAAGCCTCTGGCTGTTTAAGGGATTGCTCAAGGACGCAAACATGCCCGGGTAGTCACGGCTGCTTATTAGGCCGTAATGTGGTGCCTGTCACTGCTCTGTCAAGGTCATGGCATCAGGTCAAACAGGATGACTGAGGGGGAAGACACCCAGAAACCACAACAGAGGAAATAGGATACCAAATTTGACAATGGTAAAATAATTATGTTACTCATTTTGCCCTAACTCCCTTGCTCTCTTGGTACAAACTGATAAAAATGACATATTCACACATCATGTTGCAAGTTTGTTATCAATCTTGCAATTTAAATTACAAAAAATACTAGTGGACGCCTCATCATTACATCACACTCTCTGGCAGAAGAAAACAGGAGGCGGGAGGGAGAAACTGCAAACCTCACAAGTGTGGCAGAGATACTGAACAACATACTCTCCTACATGAGATTATAAACTATGATTGGATCTATGGCAGATGCAGGACAGAAATCCTGCATTGCTGGCAAAATGTTGGTGTCCAATCTTTATAGTAAGCACATTTTACCTGGAGGTAGAGGAGACACATTTCTAACTCTCTTAACACATCTCTATTTATACATGACAGGTATTCCCTGCTCACCTCCTGTCCACGGTGCACTCTACCTTTCCAGAACACAGGTAGGCATACATTATACATGTATATGATTTTCTTTCATCTCTACTTTTTTTTACAAGAAGCATACTCACGCTCTCTCTCCACAATTTTCATCTGCTGCACACATACAAAACCACACACTCTTGCTTGGCATACAGTCTCTTCCAGCTGCTCTGTGATATTTAGTCATTTATGGACTTTATTGAAGAGTCTGTCAGTGAAGCCTCACATGACATGCATGGTTTCTTTTCTGGATAACAGTGATGTGACCTTTTGATGGAAAGATTTAGAACAGTTAATGTCAGCAATACGCTAAGTAAGTTGTTACTTGACACCTTGAAACCAGCCATGGAGGCAAGCAAGCTGATCTACCAGCCTGTAGGGGTGATGGAGAGTCATGGGTACTGCCATAGGAACTTGGCCCGAAACAACTGCATTCCATACATAGCACAAATAATTGTAATCCATGTTAAATGTTAAAGAGGATACAGTAATTTTAATGACAGTGTTTTTTAACCATAAAAATGGTAAAAAGAATAAAAAATTAAGGCAGTTTACTTACCGCTCCACCCAAAGAGACATAAATATATAGGCCTATATTATATTTTTTTTAAAATTTAAATTGTTTGACATCACAATTAGAGTATACCTATTTATACTGTCTTTTTAAGACTGAGTAGGCATTACTGAATTAGCAAAGTAGCAAAGAAGGCTACTGCTACAGCTGCTATAGCATTGAGCTAACCTACCACAATATGCATGAGTATGGTCCATGCCACTTCCAGCAATTGTCCCAGAATAGCCCATGAATACATTTATTTTACCTTATTTTCAATTCACTGGCCATTATTAAACCAAACATGATTTGGTTCACATGACCTAAGGGTGGTGAGTGTATCCAGTGGTTAAATTTGTTTTGACATGATCTGTTCCACCTTCACTCCAAGCACAGTTGAATAAAGACGAAACTGCAAACATGTTGGTAATCATTAACTACTCTTATTAAGTAAATTATTATTTTAGACCTAATTATTGCTAACCGCAACAATGATTTATCTGTGGTATCCACTGCAGGGTGTATCAATTCATGTACTCCAACACCGCTGCCATACAGAGGCGAGGAGATCATATATCATACAGTGTGCTACAAAGGCCAGACACCCAGACTATAAATCCATCCGTCTACCCCATGCATTTTGTAGTGTCCCTTTCAACAGGGCCCATCTGCAGCCATGCCAATGGAATTTGCCTCATCGTTTGCGGTAGGGGGTTAAGATGTGAAGCTCAGATCCTGGGATGAATTTGGAGTAGCAAAGCCGGGGCTACGGTGAGGTATCTTATGGCCCTGGCCAATGAATGTTTAATGGGTCTGGAGAAGTCAGCGTGGAGGAAGCTGACTGTGCTGCATCAGTGGGCCAGGCTGTAAGATGAGACAGGAGAGGAAGCCAGCCAGCTCAGGGTGGAGGGAGGTGGAGGGGAGGTGGGGGGCACGATGGAGTACAGTGTTCTGAGAAAGCACACAGTACAGGAGAGCGCAACCGTTATGTATGTTAACAGAGAGCCATTACCAAAACCCACATTAGGGACCACACTGACACATTGAAAAACTGTGTGTTACCCTCCAAATGAAAACATGCATAATATTGCAAAAAGTCTGCATTCAAAACATGCACAGATATGCAGCACAGAAAACCACGCTGCACAGTATAAACCCCTATGTCCAACTCCTTGACATTGTCAGTCGCAGGTTAGCCATGCTGCACTGCCTAGCAAAGTGGACACATGCATTTATCCAAGTGCTAGTTCAAAGTCCCATCTAACTGCCTCCTCTGCCTGACAGCCTGTGTATGTGTCTCTACGTCTGTAAGACTGACAGTGGCTGAGCGCAGCGATAAAGAAGCCTTGTACTGTGGACACCAAGTGTCTATCTGACTGGGATCTCTAAGCAGAACAGGAAAACACTGTCAACTCAAGGAAAGGCTTTCCTTTGAGTACTTGGGTTGAATTTGAGTGCAGACACAAACTGGAGGCAAAATGCACTTGCATTGTTTACGAAACAATGTCAGGATCACTTCAGGAGCTTATTGCAATGTCATCCATATACAGTGACAAGGCCAAAGGAAACGGCAAGCCTAAAGAGAGACCGTAGGCCTGCCATTTGACGGCCATACTGTTGTTAATGAGAGGGCCGCAAGATCTCAGGGTGGTTGGAGACTGAATGGGGTGAACTGGAGAAGTGACAGGCATTGGAACCTGAGGGCTAAAGGGCAAACAAAGGACCTTTTCCGCTCAACAGGGATTCACCCAACCTCTAAATCAGACCTAGGTATGTTTTAATGGAAAACCGGGAGCAGCTATTGGCACTGAGAAGACAAATGTCAGATGTGAGAGTAGGTGTCCTTAGTGATGTCTGGGCCAGTCTGGCGACGCCTCCGGGCATCTGCACTAAATGTTAACCTGTCAATATGTTAAACCACAGGGTAGTCCAGCCCAGCCCGAAAAGTTGATCTTTTAGAAATCTTTTATAAGTATAGAAAACACAAGTTGCCAAGATGTTCCAGTAGCTTCATTAGAATTTCTCAACTTCCTGCATGTGTCCTTCACAGGTCCCTACTCACTGATTGGAATAAAGCTTTCTCTGCCCATCAGGGACTGCGTTACTGTGTACATCTGTCTTTCCATATGCCCAATTGCAAGCCCCACGCAGCTGTGAACGATGTGCTAATGAGGCCTATAATCTACGGGACATACAGGGAAAAAAAGGCTGCATTCCACTTCACAAAATATAACCACTTTCTCCCAGAACTGCCAGGAAGAAACTAGTCATTGTGCACAGAGCAAATTCAACACTATGCATTTCCCTTTTAGTCACCCTGCAACACAAGAATTCATACAAACCAAAGGAGTGATTTCAAGCAACACCACTAATCTAATTTAGGCAACATTATAAAGTGCATGACTGGCCAGTTATATGGACAAGACACAATGCTGCCATTAATAAAGAGAACACCAAGCAGTAGCATTTGAAATAATTCAAATTTCAAAATTTGGCAGTGGCCAGCATTTCTCAAGAGACACAACCACTCCTCTTTAAGATAAATGTGTTCAAACAATAACCAGCTCTTCACAATTGTTAAATGTATTCTAATGTTTTAAATTATTGCACATTATCTTCTAAATGTTTATTGTACAGTTAGGTTGTGCTTTTCAGCATGGGTTTCCAAAACTCACATGCAGATGATGCATACTCTACTCACCTGACAAAGTGAGAACTTTTCCATTCACACTAATGACAAAGTGATATCTAACTTATATTTAAGTGCCATGTAAGTGATCTTTTTTTAATATGCTTATCTGGTGTGATTTCATTAGCCAGCTATCTCCACCATTATCAACTAGACTGTGATTTTCTCTCATCATCAGTGCATGACAGTAACCCAAGCATGACACGCTGGTCACACCCATCTTCTACGCACAACTACTTAAGATGAAGCTGGCAGCCACAGGAAACTTGCTGATTCACTTCAAAAAAGTCAGTAGCAGCAAACGAGGGAAATGCCTCACACTCACAAACTGTTCCTTCTCTCTCTTAAGTCACATTGCTCTTTCGCTTTGCTCATCAATCAATGTGCTCATCAACATGGAAATCAAGAGCTTCATAATTCCATGCCTGCCTGTCCCTTATCTGAAGCATGAATAGGGTAGCATGGCTAGCATGGCTTAAATAATTACCCATACCACCTAGCCAGGTGGGTCATGTCAATGGGTGGAGAGGTGCAACAGACAACAAAATCCAGTGGGTTACATCACTAATGATTAATGATTACTGATTACGTGGGCAGCTAATGTCTCTGATCGAATGTTCAAGAAATTACTGTGGGATGCAAGTACAGAAAAATGTTTGTACAACTTTAAAATGATACTTATTTCACTTTAGTAGAATATTTCTAGGTCCAGGACCATGTTCAGGCGCAGTCGATATCTGCTGCCCTAGGGGTCCATTGTCATCACCGGCATTCACATTCTTTTCCATGACTCTCAATATTGACAACTGCACACAGACAAAATTACTTCTTGAAAAGGTTGATCTGGGACACAGACTGAAACAATATCATCTACTCTACTTTTTCTTGTTTGCAGACTTGTGTTCGAAGTCCAAATTGTGGACTGGCTTTTCAAAAATGAAAGTAAGAAAGTGGTACTGTCCCCAGAGTGAGCAGTCTAAAAAATGACAATGTTCTTCCAAAGTGAAATACAACTTTGTACAAGTACACATTTCTAATCAAGAGAAATAATTATTCAGGAAACTTTTTTTCAATACTTCCTAAATTCCAAGGCGGTAGAAGATGCCAATACAACTCAAACAGTCCCTGAGGATTTGATGATGTGCCCATTCTGTATTCCCGGACTGCAGCACTAGGGCTCCAGCAATTACTAGTTGGACAGCTTAAAGGTGAGTCAGCAAAAGGACATTATTAGAGATAGTCAGAACACATAAAAGAGAGCAATGCCCTTCTGATAAAAGAGCACACCTAGTAGTGTAAGAAGCCTAAAGCAAGTGCCGCTCCAAGTCAAATCCCTTAATGTGGTTGGGGATTGGCGGGCATTGTCGAATCATAGTCTGATAAATATACCATACATGCGCAGATCAGTAGCTCCCAACTATCGTGCCTTTTAAATCCTTCAAAGATCTGAGGAGTAGCAGTGGGGGAGTTGCAAGAGAGCGTGCCCAGGATAAAATAGACCAGTTGTCTGTATATGAGCCAAGAGACTACTAGAAAGCTAGTGTCTTCATCCATGCTACATTATGCCCGTGCACCCAAACATTCTTCCCTCCCTGCTCCTTGCTGGGTTGATACATAATTAAAGTTACACAGGAAGACAATACTAGATAAGCTAGTTCCTCCCTGCAGAGACTTAACTGATAACCCCAGGACACTGAATGATGGCACAGAGCAATCCAAACGCAGAGTGCTTCCAGCTACTAAATGCAAACCTCAGGCAAAATCATCTGCTGTGTTTACGGTTCTGTAAATTTATAATTGAAGATAATGCTTATTTTTGGGATATAAAAAAAACCTATGTACCTACAATTTGGTTGATATCGGTAGTTTTTAGACATTTTGACGACTTTGAAGATACTTTACAATGCAAACATCAGTTCATTCAACATTTCTATTCCCAACTTATTGAATTGAAAGTTAGAAATTGAAAGTGTACATTTCCGAGTCAACGGTAATAAGTAGAGGGCAAATACTTCAAATTCCATGCCTTTACACCTCAAACGGCATTTATATTCTGGATGATGTTTTGATGGTGTGACCATTCTGTATTCCCTGACTGCAGTAACAAGGCTCTAGCGTCCAATCTTATCTATGATTCATTACACCTGTAAATGCATAAAAATGGAAACTTCTCTCTCAGTAAGCTTGAGAGCTTTGAAGAATTGGAAGACACCAGTGACAGGTAATGCAGTTAATAGTTTGTCCACCCCTTCAACATGAATAAAACATGTATTTACTATCTTGCAAATATGAATTAGGTGTGTTTCTGGGTTGACAGGCCTGAAATAGTAACACAGTGACCTTAGTACTACACCAAAGCTCTGTGGACTCCTCATACATAATTGACAAGGCTCCACAAGGATCTACATCCAGCTACACATGAAGCATCTCTTGCCGACAATGTCTTCCATCAGTTAATCCAGCCAAGAACCCCCAACAGACTAATTCACTGAACCAAAATGGAGGATGCTGGGGCCTTGGGGGCCCGACAGCAGCCCCCAGTCAATGTTCCTTGGCCCAAATACCAGGTTGATTGACATCTGAAGGTTGGTGACTTTTATGGAGTGTGCCATTTGCCCCGGGCAACAGGGGTGCTACTTTTCATCAAGCTCAATCAGGGAGAAGGCTTCCCCCCTACATGAAACATGGACCATCCAAAGCAGATTACCATGTCACTGCATAAGCACCCATTAACTGTGGATGCTGAGTATAAATAGAAATATTAAAAGATGCTGCAAGATTATTCAACTGCTTTCACTTCCATTTTCAAGAACATCTCCATTCAAGAAAAACATGTGGTATTTACTCTCTTAGATATAGTTTATGCAAACTACTAAATTATTGATTCTGAGAAGAGATTAACAATTTTGACTCCTGTGATTTTTGCTCAAATGGTAATCAACAAGGTTTCTCTTTCAGACATTCTCTTACAACATCAACAGCCAAGAGTGTTGTGTCAGCGTGTCCCATGCGTCTGTGTTTATTAGTGTTTGTTCAGGAACATTTTTTCAACTTCAGCATGTTCAATTGGCATTGATTGGAGTTGCGGAAAGTAGGAAGTGTTCTTACTAATGCTGTGTGTTGCAAAATGGAGCACCCAGGTGGGTGAACAGGAATCAGTAAGTTCAATTATAATATTTCATCATATTCATTATATTATTTACAAACCAAACAAATAAAATCTGTGGTAAATGAAAAATAGAAACCTTAGTCTTCTGCTAACCACAACCTAATGCAGATGTCATCAATCTTGAGGTCTGTTGGAAAACGTTGGCTCGGTTTGCAAGAGGCTTTAAGCTGAGACGCATCCTCCGATTTTTAGAGGATGTGTGACCTCAATCCAGGAAGTTGAATACTGGCATTAGAGAAACATTTTATCTGAAGCCACGGGGCTCTGTGTATGCCATCTTACTCTTATTAAAGTTTAAACTCGTCTCCAGTGAGGAGAAATGCACACCTAGACCCACACACAGACTTTGATACCAGTCTGAGAGGCTAGGCTTGAAAGAACATGTACACTGCACATGGGAAGTGAGCCTTTGAAGTCCCAACAGCATGGAAATGGACTCATGGACTCTGGGATGCAGATAAGATTTACCCTGATCCAAATGGGTCAGCAGATCAGTGGCAAAGCGCACCACAAAGTAGAATCCAGTGGAAAGTTGGCCTAAAATTAGCCAGTGTTTGTGTCATGTGTTTATTTGTATGAGTCGTTTACAACATATATAACGAAGATAAATTCAGGAATTGCGTATATGCTCTATAATACTCATAAGGTATTTCAACTCATTCTACTGAGTGTAACTGCCTCGTTTTACACTGGATGAATGCACTGCTGGACACTTCCTCTACAGCTACAACTATAATGTCTGTCATAATTCTTGAATGCACATATTGAATGTTGGATGTAGAGTGATATGTATAGTCTACTGTCTATCATCTTTTTTGCACTGTTGTCGTTGTACCATGCTGCATGTAATGTGTTTACTACGGAAGTTGTCAATGTCTCTGCATAAATAAATAATAAATAATAAAGTGATTCTGATTTTTCATTTTTAAGCCATTTTGAGGTGGGAAAGGAAATGAAACAAAACAGGCGATAACGGCATATTTCAGGGAAGTGACAATTTTGCAATTTGTCAACTGTGCTGACACTTCAGAGATGACTGGCTAAAATGTCTAGTTCTAGATGAAAACCAAATGCGTTTCAAGCCACACTGAACAAACACTCGACACGAAACTCACTCAGAAAACACTGACCACCCACAGCATTAACCTCCATGCTGTGAATGAGACAATCTAGAGCCTCAGTATTCATCTTATTGGTCAGCAGCTTTGTTTTTGCCAAGCAGCCACCCACTTACAGGGAGAACACTCATTATGTGACCATACTGTAGGGATCATCAAAAAGCAAGGATACAAGGAAAGTTTCTAGGACTAAATTAGGCTCCAGCAGTCCTTGCCAACCCCATTCACACACAACTTATTAAAAAAAACACATACTTTGACACAATCACAGAGAGAAGTTAAAAAAAAAGGAAAACAGAAAAAGGTTGTATTGCACTTTTTTGTAGCTTAAGAGCTCCAGATAGGCTAAATCTAATTTCACTCCAAGAAACATAGACTCCCTTTACACCTGGCATTAATATGCATCCTGGCTGATCGGACTGTAATCAGATTGAGCAAAAACACAGAAAATCCAGGTGCAAATGCAGCCAAGAAGCATTAAAGATCCGATCACCCGAACCAGCTCCAGCGGTGGTCACAGTGTGAACGCAATCCACATATAGATACTATGTAAATGGAAATAAACTTGCATGTATGGATCCAACCAGGAAGGCATGCAAATCAAACAGTCAGCAGAAAGCTCAGATAGTAATATACTTGTCAGAAATGGACTGGTCAGGATACTCATGGATGGGTAACAAGTGAGACAAGGTGTTCACTGTCAGTTTTAAAAGATGTAAATGTTAGGGGTTCATGGGAATCTGCTTTTTAGCGCACAAGAAAGAGAAATCTACGTCATGTCATGTCAGGTGTAAATGTAATACAGCTAAATCATATCTAGAGACAATCCAGATTCAAGATGTATGTTAATTCTTCCACCGTTCTTATCTACTGTACCTCCCACTTCCAAACAATCCAATCACCCTCACCCCCCCCCCCCCCCTACACACACACACTACCACCCCACCCCCACCGGTGCCAAGCCCTCTTGGCATGTCGTGGCATATGTATTTATCGAGCATCACTGTGGCATTTATCTCACAGCTTAGTCATAATTAGTCCAACTTAGTCTGAGGCAGACAGCCTGTTAGCGGGCATATGTTCACATCCTGGTTAAAGACACACTGTTCCCCGAGGGGATGGCTGTGTGTTGACACGTGTGCGCGTGGGTAGGGGTAACAAGTGTGTTTGCGTATGGCAGCAGACGGTTGCTGTGGAGCGCGCCCTGAGCCTCCATTAACACAACCCACCATGTTCCCTTCTCTCCGCTACCGAGCCATGCTGAGAGAGGCCACTTGAAACCTGGAGGGAAGCGAGTTCATCCGAGTGTACGGGCAAGACGGGACAGACAGACGGGAAGAGGAGACGAGCAGGGGAGGGCGGCGAGGACCTGAGTCAGACAGCAGAGAAAGCGAGAGGAGGGAGAGATGAAACAAGTACAGGCAGAGAGGGGGGAGAGTGAGGAGAGGAGCCGGGCATAAATGGAGAGCGCGAGAGAGAGAAAGAGCGAGAGAGCGAGAGAAGGCCGTCTGGCTCGGGTCCAGGGTTATCACTGGCAAAAGTGGGATGGCATTTGCCAGCTGCCAGCTTGAGACAGCAGCGCTCGGGCAGAAGGATGCCGCCCTGCGCAGCTACTGCTTGTGTGTGTGTGTGTGTGTGTGTTTGCGTGTGCGTTTGTGTGTGTCTGTGTGTACACGCATGGATGCTACAGAGTGCTGAGAGCTCCATCAATGTGTTAAAGCATGGGACAGGGACCATATGCGGAACCAGTGGAGCTGGTTTGACTGACTAAAGGGACCGTCTCTACTCCCCGAAGCACAAAAAAAAAAAAAAAAATCACAGTCACTCCTCCCCCGTTCCCTCCAGCACATCCTCCTTTCCTCCTCTGCCATCCAGAAGTTGGCGTTCACTCTGCCAAGTCGCCTGCCGCGGAGAAGACGAGGGAAGCCGCTTAAAACATCTCCTTAAGTCTCCCTCTTTTGGCGGACGATGCTCAAGTGTATCCTCTCTCTAGGAAGTAGCCTGCATTACATAACTGTTTGCCCAGCACAGACCAATCACATGCCAGGCTACAGATAAGTACAAAAACGCAATCTATGTATATAAACCTGTAAGATTCAGTTTCTTGAACGCTGATGACAACTTCTAGTTCCACACACAGCGATGAAAACGCCGCGTTTAGAGAACGTCTGTCTGTGTGAATCACCATCAACTGGCATCTCATCTGTGATGCTGAAGCGCAGAATCTGTCCCAGTTTCCTCCTCCTCCTCCTCTCTCTTGGTAGGAGATGAGTGGTAGTGAGGGAGGGGGGATGAAAGTATAGCAGTAGTGAAAAGTTTTTAGGGTGTACAGGCAGTTCAGTGTGACACCACTGCACTATCACTACACTGTACGATGTAAGAAGAAGAAGAAGGCGTTGTACAGGCACACATCTGGAACATTAAAAGGTGCCAACACTTGTTTCTATGCATCTGTGTTTTCTGAGTAAGACTGCCAAATTAGATCCACTGGGTCATTTCATTTAATGTGAAAGGTGATGCTGATCCTAGCTAGCTTTGTACTCTTTTACTGAGGTGCTGGCTGAATGAGAACCACTAAGGTGATATAAACAGGCTCTTTAAAAGAATCTTTTCGCTTTTCCCGCCTCCACAACAAGGTCAAAGGTCAGGCTCAGCTACAGAACAGCCTCCCTGGAGCTGGTAGGGATTCAGTGTCTTGCTCAATGACACTACAGCAGGGAGGATGGCTTGAAGAATGGCCTCTTTGAACCACTGGACCCCCGAGTCTCTAACTACTGTTTTCAAAAGGCTAGGTAATAACTTAGGACGATTTCAGGCTCACAATAAGTCAGCAAAGACATCAGCAAAGTTGCAGCACACATGCCTGTGCCCTGATACCTGTTTTAATTCACCATAATGCAGTGCTTGCCCAAGAAGTGCTCCTCCTAGTGGACAAAACCGGTAGCGGTGGGCTACAGTGGGAACAGCTCCCTAGGAAGAGGTAAATCCACTCACAGCATTTTAATGACGTCTACACCAGCACACCATACTAATCACATTTGGGTTCACATTTGACGAAATGTTGGCAGCCAGCCAGTGTGTAGCTTATTAAGTGCAGGCTGCTGCAGCCCAAATACCCGCAAAATGTCCTAAGCTAAACGAGAGAAAAACTTGCGTCTTATGAGGCCAACACATCAGTCCAAATATCTATCTAAAATGTCACAACTCCGTCATTGCCATTTATCACTCAGAATCATGCATTTCAACGATTTCATGGATCACAGTAAGTATAAGTAGGCTGTCCTATCTTTTAACAGGTTTAGCCAGAGGAGTTTCTGCTTTCCTCCACGGTAAAGCTCTATTATAATTCATTACACGGTGAACCGGCCCATTTCCCTCTTCATATGCCGGTTACAGTCAGGTGCGGTGATAAACACAGATACACGTATGAACTTCATGATGTAAAGTGTGAAAAATTTAACGTGCAAGCGGTACATATTCAAAGTTATTTAACAGACATGCACGACACATTTAAAAAAGCTCCTTTAAAACTTGAGCAGAAAGAGCCGTTGGAAACAGATACTGCACTTCGACTCACCTTGAGCTGCCGTTCCTCGGGTGCTGAATACACTTGCTATCAAAGTGGCCACATACCAAATCATAGTACTATTGCCGACCAGAAATAAACCTCATCATATCTCAAAGTGCCCCTTTCGATTAATCTGTCATCGCCGAGTGGCCCAGGACGACTGAAGCGGGCCGGTATCCTGTTTTCTTATTAACCGAGCCCGGTACACTTTTCCATCGGCGCTTTCCCCGCTCTCTTCCCCTCTCCTCCGCTCTCCTCTCGCATCCTGAGACAGATCACCTGCGCCAATGGGACGAGAGCGGACGACGCTGTGAAACCAAGCGCGAGCGTTTAGATAACCACGGTCCCGCCTCCGCACTCTTTTCATTGGAGGACGTGGGAGGGATTCGGCCACGGATTGGTTGTCTGTGCTGTCGGTTTTCCTGCAGGAGCACTAACCAGTGCTGGATTCACGTTTTATGGGAATAACCGTAGGAATGACTTCACTGTTCAAAGAAATGATTTGCAAGTGTTCACGACGTTGAGAAAGAGACTTAGTTGCTCATTATCAGTTTTTTCACACTTTCACACAGTCAGTAATAATAATCATCATCATTATAACTATATTCAGAATCATCATGATCTTTATTTATAGCCCTTTCAAAGCACAGTAGGCCTACCAAAGTGCTATAAAAATGAGTGAAAAGGGGGAAAAAAAAGAAGAAAATCAACAGCAAATGCATGCAAGCAAGGTGAGAAATATAAAAGCAAGGCAAGAAAAATAAAATTAAACCATAAAAAGGAAATCAAACACATTTGATAATTTACATGAAAGGAATTTGATTAAAAAAAACATGTTTTAAGAAGTGATTTTAAAGATGCTACATATTTAGTAAGATTAAGCTCCTTATGCAGGTCATTAAAGTCATTACAGTCTAGAACCCCAATCACCTCTTGTTTGTAGTGAGACATATAGGCCTATTTGAGTTAATCTTTTATTGCATAGGCCACCAAACATCACAATGTCAACTACAGATGACAAAATCCAACAAGTGACTTGTAATGTGATGGAAATCATTCATCACATTACATTCACTGGTTGAAATGAATATATAATTTCCTACACTTGTCTGCAGGTAGGCTATTTCCTTATCAGTATTGAAGTCCGGGAACCATCGGCAAAACCCCAAGTTCCCAAGTTAGTATGCAACCTACAACCTGAAAGCTGACGGGAACGGTATTTTGTGACAGAATTGCATCTTCCCGTTTTTCCCATAACACCTGAACCTAGCACTAGACGGAGCCGTTTCAAGGTGGGTTGGAGTGTGACGCCGTAGCGGAGCTGCAGTATCATCCTGCGCAATAAGCCAGAGGAATCCTCTATGTAACATCATACCACTTCAAACCATAAATTCATATCTATCCTGAAACCTTTTGAAATACGAGTGATTATGTTTGTAAATAATGTCTCCACAGAGAACAGAGAAGTTATGAATGAATTGGGAGTTCTCGTGTATACTTAACAACATCTTATAGGCTATAGATTAAAACCACTTGCCAGGAAAATTATCATTAGGCTACATTTTACTAACGGAGAAGCCAATGTCCATTTTTTCTACTTGTTGTTACAAGTAACCTGTCAGCCCCCATGCTGAGTGCAACATGTGTCATGTGAAGTGAAACACTGATTCATTCAAGCTCACACTTCTGATTTGAATATTTCACTCATGCATGTCATCCATTCCAACTAAGAGTTTATTAGATTGTAGAAGCCGTCAATGGTCAGCTCTGTCCTTCAACTCAGTAAAGGCAGCAGAGCTTTGTATTTAAACTGACTCACCGCACCTTGCTCATAGGGCATCCTAACATGAGTCAGAACCAAGCCTCCACGCCTCTTCTCTCGTTTTCTGGAGAGGAGAAAACTGGCCGTTCCCCAACTTTCCCATTCTCCAGTGCTATCAAGCCCCACTCTGCTCAGCAGCTAAGCCAGGTTCCTTAAGTGCCGTCGGGGAACCCCCGCTGGTCCTTGACGAGGTCCAGGGACTCCCCATGCGGCAAAATGAGGAATAGTTTGATATTAGGCCTACCGTTATTTCATTCATTTGAGGAGGAGAGGACAGAGAACCACTTACTCCTACTCTGCCACATACTGCTCTCCAGTAGTCAGCCTAACTCACTCACAGTGGAAATGGACTTTCAGCTGCCTTTAAAATGAAGTTTCTGAGTTTCCTCGGCTCGGCTGGTTGATTCGTCTCCAACATGGCCGCCGTTCTCCTCCAGGTCCTGCCATCAGCATCTCTGCATCCCCAGTCAGGGTGGTAAGAGTCCCCAAATGTCCTATTTAGGCCAGGCTACTTAAATTTAAATGTAAACGTAAAGTTACAGGTGTAAACAGCTGATTAAATAAATAAAAAATAAAATGTAGCCTACATTGGTGTAAAGGTTAAACTAAAAAAGCTAATAGGCCTAGTGCATGTTTTATGCTACGCTGAGCATTCTGAAAATAAGACTGAAGAGATTCCTGTCATTATTCGATCAACAGATAAAAAAAAAAAACGGAAAATCCCATCTCTATTGTTCAATAATTATTCAATAACATTACCAGATTGACGTTTCTTTTGCCATAGCTATCCAACATATAAAGCTAGTGCTAGTTCTAACCCAAGTTTGCTATTCTTATTTATACTCAGTTTTTCTTAGCTGTATCCTATTATTATTTGCTGCTGCATCAACCCAATTTCCCCACAGAGATCATCAGAGTTTTATCTTATGTTAGAAAGGCTAGTGAACTAGCTTGACAACTAGCTATACAAACACAAACAAATGCAATTTGTTACTTCCACCCTCGATGCCCAGTTATTTCAGGTGCTCATTTGAACACCTTAGCCCCCTTTCCTCCAACTCGAGAATGAAAAAGAAACAAGGCAACAGTATGTCGCCCCCCCATAAATGTCGTGGTCCTTTCATGGCCAGTCAGTAACACATATGCCACCTTGTTTTTGACCTGTAGATGTAGCTAGCGCCCCCCGTAAGCGAATTCATTTTGAAAATTCTGGAGTGCAGTGGTGAGATGCATCATTAGCCCAAGTTTCAGCAAAATCTTATCAGTGGTGTCTGAGATATCGCATGTGACACATGGATGAATAAATAGACATTGTAGTGGCCCCCTTGGGCCAATTGGTGTAATTTTAAAAATGTCACAACACAGTGGAGTGCATCATTTTGTCAAAATCCAATCAGTGGAGTTTGCAAGATTGTGCGTGGTGGTTGGACGGACGGACGGATGGACAAATGAACGAAAGAAAGATCGAATGAATGAACAGAAGGAAACAAATCCATAGTCCTCACCCTGATTTCATCATTGGAGACAAAAAAATGAACCATCTATTGCAGAGAGAGGGAAAGATTTGAACTAGAAAGAAGGGGGTTCCCCTATTGCACCTGGCCCTATAAGTACAGTAGTGTTTTACTGTGTGAAACTACTGGGGTTTTAGAGAGAGGAAAGAGGATGATTGATCGATTTGATTTGAAATGACTGGTTCTGATTCTCCTCTATTCTTTTTCATTCTTAGTCTCAATCAGTGATGGAGTGTTAAATAACTCCGCTAACTATGAGCTCCAGTCTGTGATCACCATTAAACATCCAGAAATATAAAGAAAAAACATTAATATTTTCAGGAAAAGAAAACTTTAATTTATGTCACATTTTCCTTAAAAGACCCTATCCATAAATTACTTACATCAGTTTGGTACTACTTATTATGATTGTATACTCTGTATATAAAGATTTATGTCAGCCTAAAAAGGTTGGTAACTTGTGTTGTGCACATAAAAAGGAGGATAAACTGAGTTTGGATGGGTTTACCCTCCACTCCATCCCTGCTCTCTTATCTGTACCACATAAATTCACTCACTCACTCTCATCTTCTCCCTCTGTCACACTCTGTCTCTCTTTCCCGGGGCTACCTTGATCTCTGTCTCTCCTCCATCTCAAAAGGCCTGAAAGGCTTCAGTTACTCGCGTTGGCCCGTCTTCAAGAAGCAGCCAGGAGAATCTGGCACATCAAGCCCCAACATGTCAAAATCACTGACAGAGACATCAGTGGCTACAAACGCAGCTGAGGGCCCTTCTTTCCTGATGCTCAACAGCCAATCTGGCCACTGTGCTACTCTAAATACAGCCATGTCTCACTGCCTAATTGCTAACTTACACACTGAAATAGTATATTCAAATTCAGGGTTTATGTTCTATGATATAAGAAAAGAGTAATAGTGATTGATGGAAACAAGAAACCAACACCAAGGTTTCCCTGAGGCTTGTGACCCCACCGCTGGGCAGATAAGCACAACAGTTGTGCATCTTGCCAAATGCAGTAAACATTTATTTTGTAATATAAAAACATTCAGATATGATAGATATGATCCATGTGGAATTGAATTCAGTGGTGTGTTTCTTTCAGAGAACGTATTATCAAATGTCGGTTCAAATTTCTTGGGAAAAAACCCCACTACCTATTGCCAGTCAGGCTAGTCAGAATTCAGAGATTCTGAGAATAAAGTCAGAATCCTGAAATTAAAGTCAGAGTTATGAGAACAAAGTCAAAATTCAGAGATTGTGAGAATTAATTCAGAATTTTGAGAATTAAGTCAGAATTCTGAGATTAAAGACACAATTGTGAAAAAAAATCAGAATTCTGAGATTAAAGTCAGAATTCAGAGAAAAAAATCAGAATTCTGAGTCAGAACACAAAATCAGAATTCTGAGACTGAAGTCAGAATTATGAAAAAAGTCAGAATTCTGAGATTAAAGACAGAATTGTGAAAAAAAAGTCGGATATCTGAGATTAAAGCCAGAATTGTGGAAAAAAAACAGAAATCTGAAATTAAAGTCAGAAGCCTTTCTGATTTTATTCTCTGAATTCTTTGACTTTACTGTGTGTTTCATTTCAACTAACAAACACGTCAACTTAATTTTGTATGCAACATTGTGACTGAACATTGTTCAACAAGTTCACTTCTCTGATGGAGTGGTTCAGTTAAAACAGTGGTTCTCAATTTTTGTCCTCAGGACCCAGAGGTTTCAACAGTTCGTGAGGTTTCATGAGTCATCACCTTCCTGTCACTGTAACTGTAATTTGAAAATACAGAGAGTGCACTTCCATTGCAGTCTATTATGTGGAATTTTATTGTGGATGTCAGTGGGGAAATCTGACAGGAAAAATACACTGAAAGCACACCCTTTCTATTCTCACATAAAATATCAGGAAGTCGTGATATTTTAGATTGAATTTAAAACCTGAACAATGAGACTTCAATGCTTTCCATAAGGAAAACATGTACTGTGGGTTATTCTACACTGTGCGGGAGTGTTTTGAGTCACCATCCAAATCTCTTTAAAATGTGAAGGACCTGCTATGAGACTTGTTAGCAAGAATGACAGAATTGGAACAACTGAGATAAAAAAAAAAAAAAACTACACAAATCCTCTAACTTCATCTTAAATAAGTTAGAATCAAGTATATTAAATATTGAACACATTTTTGACATTTTGGCAATTTAGCTCAAATGAAGCCATTTGTGTGCAGAAATGCAGAGGTTTGCATGTTTTCTGAGCAATGGTCTCAATGGTCAGAAACAACAGTAAACCTTTTCAGTTGATTGGTCCTTGTTAGTGGGCTGTGGTGTTTTGTTGTGTTCACCTCAGACAGCGTACTGGGTCTTTCCACAAGTCTGTGCGTCCTGCTGAGGGAGCTGGCTAATGTGGAAACAGGTTTATCATGCGCCTGGGAGCGCCCAGTCTGGACCAGGGAAGGGATCAATGGTCCCCCCATGGCAGTTTGTCAATATGCCTCCAAATGGTTACAACACAGCACACTGAGATTCCCTTTCTCACTACCTCATTGTGCCTCAGTAGCACCTCTGTAACAAGCACGTGTTTTAGTACGTAAGAAGAAATGATCAAATGTTTAAGCCTGTCCATGCACATTATGTCTTGGTTTGATAAAGCTGCCATATGCAACTTTGTACCATTATAATAATGATAAATGCATACAATATATTATACATTATCAATGTGTGTCTGTTTGCGACTCTGTGTGTTCATGCCTCAATCCCTCCCTTTGCCCCGTCTGCCAGGGCTTTTCAATGATGTTCATGGTGTTTTGGGGCGTATACCATTTGCCGTGGGCGTGTTGTATGGGTGTGGCCAGTGGTGAGCTGGTTGTGGCTATCAAGGTGATGCTAGCAGCCACAACACAGGGGAGCCATAGCATCAACAGTGTAAGAAAGGAACGTACAGCAAAACTAAACATGCAGCAGACAAGACCTGTTCAAAAACATGATGAACATCGACATTTATTTTATTGTAGTTTGGCTGCGTTTGCTGTCTGCTTCTTCAGTGTCTATGGAAGCTTTACAGATGGCCATTATCTCAGCCTCAGGCTAGATGCCGTTTCAAGGTAGACCGCTCATCAAGATGAGTGACAAGTGTCGGGGCAGGAACTTGACCAACTGAGGGGGAAGAGGGCAGACTAACAGTATGCCTGCCTCAAGGTGACTCAAGATGCTTTTGTCTCTGACACTGATGTTTCAAAGCCAACAAATGAAAGAAAAACCTAAAATGGACTCAAAAGATTGCTTCTGTCAACTCAGAAGCAGTTCATCTTATGAAAGAAAAACTGCCGTATCTTTGTCCCCAAGTTTGAGTAGTTGTCAGCCCTCCACCACCTGAACCTTGATGGTGTTGAGTTGGTGACGCGGGACGTGATGAAGGATGTCAACCACTATGTCCTTTTTCTTTGTAATGTTCAGTTGGATGAACAAATCTTCACATCACTCAACAAAACTGTCCATAACGTGGCCATGGCTCTCCTCCGCATAAGCTACGTGAATCGACCTGCTGGCTTCACTCACTGTTGCCTTCAGATACAGTATACAGAAAAAACTTCATGGGAATGGCCGAGGCACATTGATCTGACGCAGAGAGAGAGAGACAGGCTCTATGTAGACCATGTAGATGGTGCTAAAGATGACTCAAGACTGATAACAGGACTATATTATAAAGTTAATTTGAGTACAGAAGCTCAAACACATTCAGTGACTTCAGGAAATCATTCTGCCATTCATTATCTATGAAGCAGCTTCAGATTTTATGTCTTGAGGACATCAGTTTGAGATTTAGTTCTCTGCTTTCTTGCATTGGAGCAGGATTGAGCTGGATTTTGTTTGGGCAAGTAAGAACAATGCTATTTGAACTTGGGTGGCTCCAAATAATCGCACCAAAACGGCTGAAAATGTGCCTCTTCCAAGAGAACTGTGGTACACATCGTTAGGAGTGAATATGTAATCCACACCAACTACAGTAAACTAACCCAAAACTCAAGGGTTTATGGGTAATAAGGAGGTGGATGTTGACATATGATAGCTTGCACTTCCTCATGCTTGGAAAGCCTAGCCTAACAAAATGAAGTCTGGACTGATGCTCATATTCAGCTGTTTCTTCATGTGTTCTCATTTGAAATGAAGACCAGAGAAGGTTGATTATGGCAAAGAGTGCATCATGTTTAAATAAACCTACAGGGACTGGAATTGGATTTTGAGATGGATTCACTCCAATTTAAAATTTCTTGGGATGACAGATCACAAAACTGCCCAATAAACAAGCTACTTGTGAGTCCATGTGACTTTTGTTTACAAGCCCAGTGCCAACCTAAATGAACCAAATACAAAAATGCAACAAAGGACATGTCTCCACTATGGGTCAGACCAAAAAAAAAACAAACTGCAGGTGTGGTCACACCCTAAAAGAGTCAATTTCCAACCAGTTCAGTAAGCCAGTTGATTGTTTGTGCCTTTGCATTTTTGTTACACATAAAGCTAAAAAAATACCAGCGCAAAACAGAGTTGCATTGATCTATATGTTGAGTAAAGAAATGTTAACATTTTATGAAACAAGAAACTTCTCTAATTATCCTCTGACTATGGATAAATGGGTTTGTCATGTCTTAGGAGACCCAGTGGTTGCTCTTTTTAAATATGCAAATCTCCTAATGGCGTGGAAAAATAAGTTGTATTCATGGTCTCCAGTGAATACTGGAGACCATGGTTGTACCGCTGCCGACGAGTTTGTCCTGAAGCTCTATTTATGCATACATCCAACATTAACATGAATATCTTATAGCTCTTACTTATCTAACAACACTATCTGACGCCATAGCGTACACCTGGGGCTAGAAGCCATAATGCTGCTTACATCATTCTGGCAGGCGATCAAGCTTCTTCTGATGGCTTTAAATTTAATTAGATTTCTGCTGCAGTGGTGTGTGTGCATTTTCTGTCAATTCTTACCAATTTATTACAGTATTGAAACCTTAATAATGTTGGCAGTCAGTTCAGCTCCATCTCCCGTCGTGACATTCGATCGTGACATTTCAGTTGGAACCCAGGCTACATTCAGTCAGACTCATGAACGCGGGCATCGAAGTCCCTCTGTGTTTGTCCTCTGGCCCTTGCATGCACATGACTGGGATAGACTGGGAATTGGGGTGGAGGGGATCAATCTGGACTGTCTGCTGGCCTCTCTCTCTCACGCTCTGTGTCTCGTTCTGTCTCTCTCGACCAACCTTTCCACCGAAAACCCAGGAGAGCTGAAGGTCCAGCTGGCATGCAGCCCAGGCCGGGCCTCCTCCCCCTCAGACCACCATGGGGAGTGTACCAAAAACACAGCAGAGTAACACAAACACAATGATATCCAGGTCACCACACAACTGTGGCAAGATATGAAAGGAGCGCATTGATGCTCGGTTACCGAAACTCTCATTTCAGCCGCAAACATGCCCTGATTCAGTGTCTGCTGAAACTTGTCATTCAAAATTGTCTGAATAAGAAATGAGGGAACGGTCTTCTGTTTTGACAAAATTTGAGAACCCTTCTACATATTTTGTTGTATTTTGGTTAAACTAATTGCACTAACACTTTGAAAGATCATTCTCTCAAAGGGCAATGCCAATTAATTTAAAGTGTAAATCCACCCTAAAACAGAAACTACTAAGTGTTGGCTTGTTGTCACGGCCACCTATACTGAACCAGCCTTTACCTCTGCCAAGGAGGTAATGTTTTCACCTGTATCTGTGTGTTTGTCCATCTGTTCATCCGTTAATAGGATATCTCAAAAAGTTGCCCCCCCCCCCCATTGACACACTGTTACCCCATTATTCCTAGTAATTTTAGGGACTGAAGACATTTTAACATTGTAATTTATTTTTTAAGGTTTGCATTTGTAAACACGAGCAAAATTTATATTCTTAGTTATGATGGGTTCATAAAGTTCCAAAAATCTTGTTTTCCATCTACAAGTCAAACCCTTTAAAAATTTGAATATAGGCTACACAAAGTGTAGATGGTTAAGTAAATTCCGAGTCAGTGACAGAGTATTTACACATGTATATGTCTATTTCTATATTGTTTTACCCCTCGCCACTTATATTTCAAAGCCTGTACAGTAGCCACTAAAGGGTTAGATTAGGTTAAGTGTTTGATAACGTTTGACATTTAAGACTGTGGCTTGCATCTGGCTTAATCTGTCTCCACTGGACTTCAGTAGAAAGCTACAGGATGTAAATATTCACCATATTAATCATCTGTACGCTCCGATTTGCTTGTGCAAATTTACCGTCATTTTATAATCAGTGTTAGTTCAGCCTATATTATACATGCATGCTTTATGTCTGTAGAGCAGAGCAGCAGCCAAGAAGATAATCCTGTCTCAACAGAATTAGACTAACTTTAGTTGGCAAGTACAACAAATGTATTAGAATATGTCTTGGTGACATTGGTACAGAGGCAGAAAGGTGAGAGGCCGACTGATCTTGCTCTCCAATAAATTTTCCTTTCATCTGTAAATCTACTCAGAGCTGTCTGTTCATTTATAATCTGTTAAAGGTTATCATGATTGACTGGTCTTATTACTTATTCTCCACCCTTCACCACCTACTGTGTACAGCCTGTGCGTAAGGCCCTGCCGCCATTAGTCACAGAACTGTGGTGAGCAGGGATACGTGAAATTTGTCAAGGCAGCAAGATCAGCAAGTGCAAAGGTGAAGGTGATGCTCATCCTATTGCAGCGTAACCTCACAAGAACACACTTTTAAAACACCTCTCCTCAAACACAGTGATCACCAAAGCTAAGATGCTCAGGGTGGTAGAAGCACAACACGGAAATGCTTGTGATTCTTCTTCTGTTTTTTGTTTTTTTTAGAGGTGATCGACCTAGAAAAGGTAATCTCTCCTGTGTTGTCTGTGCAGGGCTGCAGGGCTGGGGCTCCATGGCCCCTGTGTAAACTAAAGTAGTGGGTTAGGTTAGGTTAGGTTAGGTTAGGTTAGGTTAGGGTCAGATCAGGTTGCTTGTGGGTACTCAGCTCAGGAAGGAGCAGCTGCTTAGATCCCCTCTACCTACAGGGATTTTAGGAGACAGAGCATTTTTTACAACACAAAATGTTGTTTCTCAAATGTCCCAGTTCAACTCCATGTCTATTTTCTGTGAAATAAAATATAATTTGAATATCAATATTAAAAGTATACAAGAAGCAAGAGGCATCGTGCCTCAGTTGTCTTCTGAGTTATGAAAACTTCATATTTAGGCATCAGATTATGTTAATATCAACCTTATTTTCAAATTCTGACCTTGCTCTCACTTTAAGATCAACATAAATATTACATGGACATGATAATAATAATGGTACACTGGTATTTGATTATCATCTAAAATACATAAAGAATGATGAAATTACAAAAATAATGTTACATTTTAATGATGTACTCAAAATGATCAAACATTTAAGTACATATTAATTTAAAAGTAATAAATTGTTCAGTGTAAGGTGAAATCTGTTTTCATAGACGAAAGGTCCGGCAAGATATTTCCTTTTACAGGATTGATTTGTCTCTTACAATGCCTGAGAAAAATTCTGCATCATATTTTCTTCAGTTTAAGTTCTACAAGGTAATAATCCCTGTTTGAATACAGTGACACTGTTAATATTGTAGGTGTCAAACAGTTGATTCAGAACAAACAATGTCCCATCTAATTATTGGGGGGGGGACAAAATAATCATTGCTTTTAGTTTTTCATTCCATTTAGTGTCAGACAAAACTGTTGGCGCATTCATCCATTTGTTTCACATGCAGGCCTCACTTTGCAGTAAACAGACGTAATGCACTTCATGGCCCCATTAACACTCGCTGCTTTATGATTCATGAAACCATCAGAAAGAAGCACAGGGCAATCTCCCTCCTCAAAATAGGTTTGGTAGCGTACTAAAAAAGGATATTTAAAAACATGCACATTTTACATGCCTTGGCTCGGGAAACCTTCAGAGATCAACAAACAAAGCAATTCTGGCCCTGGGTTACACAGAGGTACCTGCACGCTACAATCACTGAGCGGCAGAAGTGAGAGTGGGCGGATTAACAATCACAAGCAAATCAGTAAGTCTTTCTCTTCATAACTGGAGACACACACAGGCAATTACGACAGTTATTTTAAGATATTGAAATGACTTGCCTACCTTTCATGTTGAATACGTTAATGCCCCAAGGGGTACACACACACACACACATACACACACACACACACAGAAATACATAAATGCACACACACTTGTTTCCCACACTCTCGTGGGTTCAATACACATGAATTGGTTTGTTTTTGATTACAGCGATGTACTGTATGTTTTTTGTGTTTAAAGAAGCTTGCAATGTTGTTTTCTCATGGCAAGAAAAGGTGGTGAAAAATTTGTCTATTTTGTTTTTGGTAAAATGAAAGGTGCAAGTTTTCCTCCATCCATTATAGTTTGGAGGAATAAGTAAATCCTTCAAAATGTCTATGCATAACTCAGCTACTCAAAAATATCCTGGCATGATTGATTTCCCATTTTCAATTTAAAGAAGCTGGTTGGCAGAACTCCAACTTAACCTGCCCAAGCTGGCTGTAAAATAATGAAATTGGTGAAGTTTTGGTTTTTCAGTTTCACAGCACCTGTTAGCCTAAGTTCAGATGGTGCACTGATTCCACAGCAAACTTACATTTCAATTCAGTTCTGGAACGAGCAGCTGGCTGGACTCCTGTTTGGCAAACTCATTTGTTTCATGTGGTAAATCTCGTAGTGTGTGAATGCAATTTCATGTTTCTTGAATAGACAAAACAAAAATAACATTTTGTTAAACACATCTGGTACACACACGTGTTATCAATATTATTTTACATCCAAGACATTTTCACGGGAATGTTCATTATATTAGCTAAATTCAAGTGAAATCTTGATCTACTTCACAATTATAAGTGGCAATGGATGATTTGACAAGACTTTGATATAATAAAGGACACAACTGATTACGTCATTGCACTCCAAAATGAGCCTTTTATGTTTGTGACTGTATTCATTTAATATCACCAACAACTAATAGTCAGATGAATGGCATTCATTTGAACATTTTTCATTCTTAAGTGAGCAGTCTCCTACTCTAATGATCTATTCTGAGCAGAGCTCTGACTCTTCCTGCGTGATTAACCTGACAGATCATCTACAATGTGTTGTAGTAGTTTCAAGCCTGGTCTATCTATGAATTGTGGAAAAGAAAATTCTGAATTCATTTGAGTTCGAGCTCAACTCAGAAAAGATCAGAAGAGAAAAGATGTCACTCTTTGGAAAGGTTTCAAGCCTCAGTAATCTCCAAGTAACATTAAAGCATGGAGCTCTTAACATCTCTGTATGCTCAGGTTTCTTCATGGGAACGGTTCACGGTTTCGTGCCTTCACGAAAGTCTTTTTATTTTTTATAAAGCTCATGTATTTATTAGGAGGGTAGCGTTATACACAGAGCCTCTTCAAAGTACTCCTTTGAAAGCTTGAGTAGAAGAGTACAATCTTTCATATTCTTCAAATTACTCTGTATAAGGGTTGTATTTAACATCTGTATTATTCAGTGGCTGCCAAAGTCCATTTCCCTCTAGGTGAATAAAAGTATGATAGTAGGGCTAACCATGCCACTGTGGGTAACTACACTAAAAGGAAATTTGACAACGTGAACATTCTTGAATCATCTGCCCTTAAAATGAATTTAGTCATATAAGCCAGCTGTGAGTAGGAGTATTGACACTCCGCTGCTGGTCTTGCATCATCAATGACCGTATCAGTGACTATTATTATTTTCTTAATCAAAGGCCTTGCATGAATATTTGTTTTGAAAAAGCATCTTTTATATCAGTTGTGTTTCTTTTGGCATTTTGCCTTTGTTGGACAGTTCAAAGTGAAGAAAGACAGGAAAGATTGGAAGAGAGAGCGGGATGACATGCAACAAAGACATCAGGGTTACATGGTACTGTATGCGCCCACTGAGCCACCAGGCCGCCCTTATATCTGTGGTTGAGGCCCATATGATGGATGAAAGTGACGTTTGACAAGAAGTCCCAGAGAAAGTCTATGGAAGATATCTGCAGAGGAACAGAATTAAACTGGTGGAGTTCAGAGCCTCTAATTTTTAGCTAAAGTTTTCTTATGATCCAAACCGTTTTAATTGCCTAACCTTAACCAAAGTTTTAGTTACCTATAACTAACCCTGACCATAACCAAAGTTGTTTACTTGCCTAAATTAACCGTTTTCATGTGTTGAACAGGTGAAAATTATGTGTCCAATTCATGTTAGTCACATAATTCAAATCGTGATGGATGAATATAATGTTCACGTAATTCTTGTTCACAACATGTAATCGTTTCAGAGATTGTTTTAGATGATGTTAGAAGATTGCCAGTGAAATGCATTAGTACATCAAACAGTGAGGGAACTACACTACACTTTACAGTGAATATGAATTTGATGGTGATGCTGCTTGATACAGGTGCAGCCAAATGGCACAGCTAATTTTGTTGCTACAACTTCTGAAATACAAGCAGCTGGTATGAAATCGTGACCACTATCTAATATTAGCTAAGCTACTTTTGTTTAGCTAACTGAACTATAACTGAGGTTCACTGAAAAGAACAAACTGAGTCAGTCGGTAGGGTTGATCTGTTGCATTCTATCACGAATTACGTGCTTGTTTCAAGATGATTTGACTTGACTCTTGTTTACCAGCAGAGCCTATTTTCCCACCCTCCTGGCCGATGTCAATGGCAACAGGGCGGCTGTATTATTAACGCATAAGTAGAAAAAATCCAATGCGTGCAACACCTTCATCACAATGCAATGTGTCTGAAACAGAATAATCCAGTGATAACAGATTTTCTCATTTGAAATTAATGAACTACGACTGGAGAGTAACGCATTTAACGCATGAAGTGTCATCCTGGTGTAAGACCCACTCCAGGTCCTCCAGAGGGACCACAGGCTTCCCACGCTCAACCCTAAATCTCTCAGCACTTATGAGGAATTGTGTAACAACCTTCCAGCAGCTATTAATTAGCTTGTGTTCTCCTACATGGTCTGAATAGCTGCTAGCATTCCCATGAGGGTTGTTGGGAATTTCCATTGTACAACTCCTGCAAGAATCTACCATACTCATGTCCTGTACCTCATTTTGAAAGTCCTTCAGCAGGAGGAGAAAGCTGCTCCTGTTAATGAGGAATATGCACCTTTGCAAGCACCGGACTGAGATAACATGACCAGAAGTCCACTCAGGTCCAAGTCTACTCAGGTCTAGAGCCTGAGCCCCTGAGGAAATTGGTAAAAAAGGGATCCCTGTGCCTACAACAGGAAGGCTTCCATGAGGCTCCATGATGGGTGGGCTAACCAAGAACCATATCATGTGTGGTCAATTTGGGGCCACCAGTACCGGAGTCTCATCAGATCCACCTTAACCCTACATATGCGGGACCAAAGGAGGCTTAGGGGGAAAGCATACAGCAGGCCTTGCAGCTAATGGTGTGCCATCACATCAGTGTTGAGGGGAGAATAGTCTCCTCTTAAATAGAAAAATATGGGGCAAAATCAGCCCGAAGCAAACTGATGTTAATTTTCCCTGACCACCTCAGGCTGGAGTCCCTACTCCCCTGGGCTTGGAAAGCCAATCCCCTCTGGAAAGCCAGTCTGCCACGAATCTTGCCTGTTCAGGTGCATGTAACACTCAGCTGACAACAAAGAAGTCATTGTCAAGTCTGGAATTCACCAGGGGTGTCCAGCTGCATTCAGAGTGTTTTGCACTGCAGGTCTTCTGTGTAGGATGGTTAAAAACAACTTGGGATTTCCCAGGTGTGCTTCAACAGCGAGATGTTCAATCATGTCAGACGGCCAGGTAGACAAAGAAAAAAAGGGTTTCATGCCTGTGACCCACAGATAGATAACAGCATGTGCCACTAGGACCTATCACATACAGATGATTAAATATCAAATGCTGTTAAGTGCGGTCAAGTTGGCTGCAGAGATATCCTTCACCAATATCCTTTCAGACAATGCTCAGGACGGCCATTCTTCTTGCAGAAGGAGACGAACATTACCACAGCTAATCATCCACCTTTGCAGAATAAACTCTAGAAAAAGCCTCTATAATCCGATGGGACTAGTGTTGCCCAGCTTGTCCTTCTCTGAGTTGGCAGAACAAGCAAACACCTGGTTGCGTGTGAGAGAAGCCTGAGTTCGTGCCACAGATACTGTATGCACCAAGTGTGCACAGGACATTCAACTGTCTGCTTTCCTGATAATAAGGGAGGTGGAGAAAAGTTAGCCATGGCAAATGGCCAAAATTTTAAGGAGAGGCTGGGCACTTTAGATTCTCTCGGCCATATTGGGTTGCACAGTCACCTCTGATCTATTTGCAGTAAATTTGGTACATGAGGGATGGACCAACAGTGGATGGTGCATGTGACCTGTGTATGGTATCAATGGTGTTAGGAGGTAATCCTACTATTAAATTGTTCTTTCAAATTATAAAGTTCTGACTTGGGGAACCATTTCCCTTATACCTATACGTCTTTGCTTGTAGTAGCATCAACAACGATCTATGGCACAGTGATTTTTTTTTCTGAGAACCACCTGGGGACAGGCGTGTCTGCTTATTGAGTCCTCCTATATGTGACACTGAGCTCCTTCCGTTGTCCACAGAGGCTGAATATTCTCTGGTCATCAGTGCATGACTATGATCTAGGCATGACATGCACTGCTCATGCCCATCTGGCACTGGAAACTGTACGGCAAAATCTAAACAAGTGTTATCCTAGTGCTTGCCATACTCTAAGTGCTTCTTCTCATTAGATGACAAATCTCACTGATGTGATGAGAATCCAGAAGCCCCCACGTGTATGCTGGTGTTTACACTGCTGCCACTGTCCAATACTAGCATGTCAACTTTCATTTGTGGTTTCTTGACAGTTTGTTGGCCATATTAATCACTGAAGTAGCAGCTATACAACAGCTCACCTCAACAAGGGCAGCTGGGCTAGAGAATATGTTTCTCTGCTTAAGCCACAAACTTGGCTACCTTGGGAAACAACGCCTGAAGCACACAGACAGAGCGCACTGCATAATCAGCCCTGCAGATCACTTCTACAGACCTAAGTTAGTAATGGGCTGCCTGCTTAGCCTAAAGCATCAACAGGAAAGCACCAGCCCAGTCAAAAGAGAGGGGAGCAGCAAGCCGGTGAGATGCCTGCAGAGGACAAGCTGCCACACCTCCCACTTGGTAAGAACTATGCATTGCTCGACCTCTTTCTCTCCACTAGCATTGTTCTGAAGCTCTTCAATGAGACTCTGCACTAACAAGAAAATCAAGAGCTGCTTTGGGTATCATGCAACCGCTATGTCTTATCCATGTCACTTACCCAGGTGGGATCAACAACTCCCTGTAAATATTTAACATGTAACTTGGTGGAGACATACTTTCAATGCAAAAGAAAACACAAAGTGGCAACAAGCCCACAAACAATATGACGAGGGGTAAGAAACAGGGCCAAAAACACTCAAAGAGACCAGTCACCTCCTGTATACAGTATCCCTGGTGGAAATGTGCCTTTGTCACTTACGTTCTGCGTCCGCTTATCCCACGTTTCCATCTGAAAGCACAACTTTGCATATCAACAAGATACCAAAAATTTGCACAGTCATCCTCCAGAATAGGAGGAGCTGGGTGATGCACAAAAGAGATACAGAGGTGACTGAAGAGAAGATAGGAGAGTTGTGCCATAGGAGGATAGGACAAGTGACATAAGGAGAAGGAGAAGAGAGAAGAGGGTGGAAAATGTCATGCATCTCTCTGAAGGGTTTTATATGTAATCAGTGGCCTGAAATAGTGTTATAGCTGAAGGAAAATTGATGTGCAGGCACTGGGGAAAATGGGAATTGGTGGTTAAGAAGCCATTATAATATCTGTGTGTGTACTTATGAAATATCAATGATTAGAAGTCTCACTGACTGATGAAATGTTTTGACTAACAGTATTTTATTCATCTGATCACATGCCCAGAGTTTGCTCAGTAAATCATTCAGGTTACAAGTAAATCTTTCAGATTACAAGTGATTGATAGTACAACATGGGTTTTCCACAGTTTACATGCATTTTTCAAAGAGCTCAGTACATTATGTGGTCTCATGTCCACATTCATTATTATATTCACCATTTAGTCTAATCACAGTACTATGCAACTAGTTGACACTGGTGAGAATGCAAAAGCTATTATCTTTGTTATGTTTACCATCAGAAATAGGATAATTAAAGTAATTATCTTTACTGGGTGGTGTGATAAGTGCATTAGCTGGTGGTTCTATAATACACTAATGAGCATTAGTCCTTTTTAGAATAAA